>NC_089781.1:46770674-46783174 GCF_040412425.1 Macrobrachium rosenbergii
TGCCCTCAGAGCACCCTCAAGTAGAAAGTATTCTCCAATTCCAGCCTTAGACCGTAACCTGTGTTCCATATTGTTTCAGAAGGACGATAGTAGCAGAATTCTCCTTGGCCCACGTTCGTGGCATTCACAAGCTTTTCCTCTCCCCCCACTTTGGAGGACTTTCAACTGCAGCAGCAATTTAACTTTTGTATAATTAATTTTCCTTTGAACTTGTCTGTTATGTAAATATACCTATTTTTGAATCCACGTGTTCCACACATCTTCCATTTGAGAAAGAGCCCTAAGCTCCTGTATAACTCCTTTTGTTTTCTGTTTTATATGCTCCCGGTTATCTTACAAGGTCACTGTAGAGCAGAGTAATAAAATTGGAGACTTAACATCTACCTGCACCAGGAAACATAAAAATGGCGACCTGACCAGTGATTCTTGTAACGATTGCATCCCCCCCCCCTCCTGTAGTTTGTGTTGCAATCTGTAAAATCAGCAATTAGCTCAACTAAGCTGGATACGAGACAGATTACGAACCTTTGAAAAGCCAGCGTAACAGGCCAAGGAAATTCTGTGTAAGTAAACTGTGTTTATTTAGCGTAGGAAATTTTAGCAAATGTGACTAAACCTAGGAATTTTTTTTTATATTAGGGCGCATGCCAAAAGAAAATGAGAGAGAGAAGATCGCTGAAATTTAGCTTTTGAAAGCCTTTGCACGTGGCTTGCATGCCATTCAAAAGGTTATTTAGGCTCTAACCCATTAAAGGCATAGTGTGTGTATTCCTCCTGTGAAAAACATGTTTCAAAATTGAATATTTAAGTAGGCACGAGAAATTGACTGCAAACATGTGTTTGAAAAGTCAGACTAGCATCGCTGACTCACTACCCTCTCTCTCATCTAGAAATAGGGCGAAATCATATTTCATTCTAGGCACAGCGAAGAACTAGTAGAGTTCAATAAACATCGTTTCTTTCCCTTGTGTTCGGGGAAGTACCGTGTCTGTTTACTAAAACGTTAACTCATTCATTCATTTTGTCGCAGACAACCGGCCCAGCAGCCTACAAATAACAGACAGTGAGGCAAACGGCCTTGACCGACATTCACTGCATTGTTAGTTAGGAATGTGTGAAAATTTGTTTGATTTTACTTTGTTTTACCGCGGCTCGTTCCGCAAAATTGTTTGTATTATTGGGGGGTCTGACATTATATGTTCTGTTTTGTTTTGTTTTTTTTTGTTTTGTGCTTTTACTACTGCTGTGTGTGTTGCATATCTATTATGAATTTGGACTTACCACCCACCTGATTGCCATTGAGAATAAACTTCTCCTGTAAGTCAGTAAAACTTGCACTCTCGCTAATCAGACCTCATCTGTGCGGGAATTTGCCTAGGGAGCCAATATATTCCAATCCAGTCCCCAATCAGCCCGCCTCGTCGGTACTTTGGGAGACCAAGTTATTTCCAATCCAGTCCCCAATCAGCCCGCTTTGTCGGTATCTGGGGAGCCCAATCACTTGCCAATCCTCGTCCCCAATCAACACGCTTTGTCGGTACCTTGGGAGACCAATCACTTGCCAATCCTCGTCCCCAATCAACCCGCTTTGTCGGTACCTTGGGAGACCAATCACTTGCCAATCCTCGTCCCCAATCAACCCGCTTTGTCGGTACCTTGGGAGACCAATCACTTGCCAATCCTCGTCCCCAATCAACACGCTTTGTCGGTACCTTGGGAGACCAATCACTTGCCAATCCTCGTCCCCAATCAACCCGCTTTGTCGGTACCTTGGGAGACCAATCACTTGCCAATCCTCGTCCCCAATCAACCCGTTTTGTCGGTACCTTGGGAGACCAATCACTTGCCAATCCTCGTCCCCAATCAACCCGCTTTGTCGGTACCTTGGGAGACCAATCACTTGCCAATCCTCGTCCCCAATCAACCCGCTTTGTCGGTACCTTGGGAGACCAATCATTTGCCAATCTTTGTCCCCAATCAACCCACTTTGTCGGTACCTTGGGAGACCAGAGAATTCCAATTCCTAATCCTCGCTGTAGCCTGCTGGATCAGGGCAGGAGATCATTCATACGTCCTTTGGGACAAATTCCAAATTCCAATACAAGCTCATGTCCTACACTCTGGAAAGTTAATTTTGTGTACTACTTGCGTCCTCTCCCACCTGCAAAATGACGGCAAGAACTCAGCAGAGCGAAGATTTCAAATTCTTCATCACCTCAGGGAAGGAACTCGGCCTTTCCGGGGGAGAACTAAGAGGCTGGGTACAGGAGAGGATGGATGAGATAAAGAAAGAAAGGGAGGCAGAATGGGAGGCCTGTAAGGATGGGATTGAGTGATATACTGGCTGGGTGTTGACTGGTTTATTAGTAGTTCCTTACTGAATGAATGTACAGAATCTTCGAAGATGTTATTAGCCTGTGCGGGCCGAAAAGTAGTGTCTACACACAGACAGAGCAAAACAGACGTAATGTTTCGGACATCTGTGTTTGTTGGCAGACAAACAGATGGTGATATTGAGAGACATTATAAACGTACAGTAATAAAACATATATCAATGGAAAGGCCAGGAAATTCTACATATGGCCAATTGCATGCGATTCGAGACAGATTAATGAAATACAATGCAGTAGCATAATATATGTGAAATGGTGAGACGTTTGGTGTCTTCACAAACAGAAACATACATGCAGTTTGATACATAAGATTCGGTGGAACATTATGAGTACATGATTAGAATGCTTGCATGGCAATGCAAGTAGTGGTGATTGTACATATATTAAGGCAACAATGGTTAGGGAGAAACAGATGGAAATACTGTATGGTAGAAGTTGCATTCCGCGAGTGAGAGAAAATGGGATGATCATTTCTGTCTTGTCCCCTCCGATGGATGACGAACACACGAACACACTTGTGTGCTGGAAAGAGACGGAAGTCGGTGCGACAGGTCTCTTACAATACTCCCCCCCGGCCCCCAAAGCAAGGCATCGATGCAGAAATCGTCTTGCTGACAATTGGAATGGGCTTGAAGGGCTTGGGCTGGGGGCGGGTAGGAGGCTGAAGGGCGGCGCCGGCCAGCAGGAACTCAAGGAGGACAGTAGCGGGTTGAAGGGTGATGTCGGATGATCCTTTGGTAGCCAGCTGGAGGGGGACGGCAGTAAGCTGAAGGATGACAGCAGATGATCCTTCGGTAGCCGGCTCGAGGGCTGAAGGATGACAGCGGCTCATCCTTCAGTAGCCAGCTCGAGAGGGGCGGCAGCAGGCTGGAGGAGGATGTCCGCTGGTCCTTTGTTGGTCAGCTTGTCCGGTACGAGTTCGGGGGCGGCTTCAGGCTTCCTGGAGGAGGCGTCCAGGGCTCCGGTGGTGGGGTGGGTCATCTCGGAGGGTCGGACATCTACTTAGAGCTCGGGAACGGCGGGAAGTGGCGAGGCGGCGAAGGGTCTGTTGGCGCGTGGGTCGTCATCCTGGGTTGGCCAGGTCCTTCGCGTCACTCCGGGGTCACCAGTGTAAGGACAGGATTGAGTGACATACTGGCTGGGTGTTGACTGGTTTATTAGTAGTTCCTTACTGAATGAATGTACAGAATCTTCGAAGATGTTATTGGCCTGTGCAGGCTGAAAAATAGCATCTACACACAGACAGAGCAAAACAGAGGTAATGTTTCGGACATCTGTACGATATTGAGAGACATAATAAACGTACAGTGATAAAGCATATATCAATGGAAAGGCCAGGAAATTCTACATATGGCCAATTGCATGAGATTCGAGACAGATTAATGAATACAATGCAGTAGCATAATATATGTGAAATGGTGAGACGTTTGGCGTCTTCACAAACAAAAACATACATACAGTTTGATACAGAGGATTCGGTGGAACATTATGAGTACATGATTAGAATGCTTGCATGGCAATGCAAGTAGTGGTGATTGTACATATGTCAAGACAACAATGATTAGGGTGAAACAGATGGAAATATTGTATGGTAGAAGTTGTGTTCCGCGAGTGAGAGAAAATGGGATGCTCATTTCTGTCTTGTCCCCTCCGATGGATGACGAACACATGAACACACTCGTGTGCTAGAAAGAGACAACGGTCGGTGCGATGGGTCTCTTACAGGCCCAAGAGAAGAGAAGAAGCAAAGAGACAGTCCCAAGAGAGAAGAGAAGAAGCAGAGAGGAAAGAAAGGGAGGCTGAGAGACTGGCTCAAGAGAAAAGAGAAGAAGCAGAGAGACTTGCTCAGGAGAGAAGAGAGGCCACAGAAAGGGAAGAGAAGGACAAGCAGCGCGCCCATGAACTTGAGCTGCTGCAATGACGTGGCCCTTCGCCTCCACCCGCCACCCAGGAGATGAGTGCCTTCAGCCAGGCACTCGCCTGCATGCCAAAATGGATGCAGGCCGAGCCCGAGGTGTGGCTTGACACCGCCGAGACAGTCCTAAAGGCCTGCCCCCTGAGTACCGCCGAACTCTCCCTGGTGTTGGGCAAGTTCCTTGGAGGGAAGGCCCTCATTGCTTACAAAGCTCTTCTGCCGGAGGAGCAAGAAAACTGGGACGTCGTCCGCCAGTCTATCCCCAAGGCGTATCAAATCACCCCCGAACGCTGGAGGAGGTGCTGGTGAGGGCAAGTTAAGGAAGTAAACCAGACCTGGGCAGACTGGGCCTACCAGTCCGAGCGCGCCCATGCCAAATGGTTTGAGTCAGTGGGGGTTACGACCCTCAACGAGGGATACCCAGCACCCCCAGGAGAGCTCCCTGAAGAAGAAGATTCAGCCACCCTCATGACTTTCAGGTGCCCCTCAGCAGAAGAATGGGCAATCCTTGAAACCCGCAGTATGTGGGCACTGTAATAAGATAGGGAATTCCACCGAACAGTGTCGGAATAAGTCCACTGTAAATGCCAAGCCCTCTTCCCACCCCCTATCACATAACATGCCTGCGCCCTCCCCAGGGACAGTGCAGAAGGATTATAACAAAAATTACTGCACCTCCTGCAATGTCTATGGGCATTCTGCATCATGGGTGAAATGCCCTAATAATAACTCAAAACCTGCTTCCGTCGCCTTAGCGGTGACTGATTCCAAGTCCCTGGGCCCTCCTGCAAAAGGTCCCATCTATGTAGCCGCTTCCCGGGGTAAGTACCTAGCGTGCTGAGTCACGGCATTTAATGACTTGGGTGCCCAGATTTCCCTCATACGGGAAGACAGAATTCCGCATGGGTCAGTTATAAATAGGTGGAACTTAGTAATGATCAAGGGAGTGGATCGCTACAAAATGATCCTCCTTACGGTCCAACTGAGGGTCACCAGACCCCGCAAAGCCAGGACGTTTAATCTCGCTGTAGCGAAACACATTCCAGGAGGCTATGACGTCTTCCTGGGCCAGGACTTTACGTCCACCTCCAAACCACGACAATTCCGGGGTCCAAATTCCCCAATAATCCTCCACATCCAAGTCCAGTGCCCGGCACTGCCTCAGTGCCAGTGCCAAGGCCCCAGCCAAATCTCCCTTCAGGAGAATCTCCCAATCAACTCCTCTGCCAGTGCCACTTGGGCGCGCTGAGCAGTGCCAATCTCCGTCCGTCCAGACAGACGAGACCACTACCACATCGCTACCAGTGCCAGTGCCAATGTCAGTGCCAGAGCACACCCCTGATCCCCCTCCAAGGGATCCAACTCCAAACCCCTCCCTTCGCCTGGCCTGGTTCCGCTGCCAGTGTCGGTAGCGAGAGAGGCGGGTTCTCCTGACCCTAGCAGAGGCTCACCCAAAGGCATGGATTCGCAACCCAGGCCTGAGCTTGTCACCACTGCCTACAAGTCAACCACGCCCCCTCCGACTGTCTCCTCTCTCTCGTCGCTCGCCACAGATACCCTTGTGAGTCATGATTCTGCCCCGCCTCGTTGGGCCTATGAACTCTGCGAGCTGCACCGATTAATGTCCAAGCTAGCGAACAAAATTCCTGTGTCAGTTGTCACAGCAGCTGACCCAGATGGCACCCCTTGCTGCCCTTCGGCCTCAGGCCCTCCGATTCCTCGGCCAAGGACAACGCACATGAGTACAGTGTAACTAAAATCAGACAATCTAAACCATTGTGAAAAGAGCCACTACGCTCATGACACGCATGGCCTAAGACCTCAGTGAGGCAAACATTTATAATATGAGGCAAACCTCATGTATTATCCAGTAATTACCAATTGTATTGCAGAAAACCTTGTAATTTAGCTAGTTCATTGTCCCTTACGTTGGTGCTATGGTTGTGTTAGGATAGGTTAGGCTAGGGAATATCATAGAATGTACCACTTGGCTAGGTCTAAAACATCATGATTATAGGAGGTAGCACGTAATAACCGTAAGCACCTTTAAGTACAGTTAGGATTCTGTAATATAAGTGGTCAAAGCTCATACCCTATCTAGAGTTAGGTAGATCCGTAGCTAGTAAGACTGCATAGGACAAATCTGCTCAGGGTAGAAGAGTAATGAAATAGAGGCGAACAGCTTGCTTAGTACAGACCTTCACGCCTGAAAGGGAGTGAAGGCCTTCTTAAGGGGGGGAGCTTTTATAAATATTCTGCTGTTCGCCCTCTCTGCATTAGTAAATAAGAATATTATTCTAACAAAGACAGAAAGACATCCCTGTCTATGCTAAGGGATGCTTCGTGGGCAGAGATAGGCCGGGTGTTTTTTAAAAAAATAACGTCTTTAGCAGGAATAGTTAACATTAGGGGCCTAAATCCATAGGGAGGGTCTTCCCAAGTAACCTCTAGTAAAGGTGGTCTTAAGCTTCCTTTTTCCTGTTCTATGTATCGGCGATGTTTGTCAAATTTTCAGACTGCCTGAGGCATACTGACGCAGAAAACAGCCCAGGACTCCTGTTTCGACCTGAGAGGGGTCAGAGAGAGCCCTGCTACTGCATGAGACACACCTGTGGTCTGTAGCTAATTCTTTGTACTTGCCCTCTTACTGTTTCATTGGTACTAGTGAGACGAATAGGGTACTTTCAAGACTTCTGATCGTCAGTTGCATGCGCGAGCGACCCACGTCAATGGTAAGTTTGAAATTTGCCAAATTTTCGTCGACTCACTAGTATCTCTTTCTGTATTTCCAATTTCCTTTGTTTTCCCACTTCGCCACCATCTACGAGAACCTGGTATAACCAATTTACTTTTATGAAGTCTAGTGTAAGAATAATATTGCATAGAGACACTGTATAAATTATTCCCATGCAGTAAATAGGACTTAGGGAAAGTTAAGTAAGTAAATTTCAGGCAGCCTTGTGTCTCGGTCCCATTGTTCGGAAGAGAATTAGCCTTCAATAATACGAACTGCGTACGATATCTCGAATACTTCGTTGCGTTATAACTTTACTTGAAGCAAGGGAAAATTGACTGTGTCAGACGTGGGCAAAAGTTCATGTAATTTCCTTGCTATAACTTTGTTGGGACCAACTGGGAATTAAGTGGTTTGATGTAATCCATTTGTTGCAAAGTAATCCGTTATCCCATATATTGTTTTTCCCTGACTGTCGACCTTATTTAATTAGTAATTGTCTGTCTTTGAGGTTAACTGTAACTTTAATTGACAGGTTACGTGTGTTCTTGGCAAAGCAGGGCCCCATAAATTGCACTAATTAATTAATAAACTCATCAGCCAAGCCCCACATGTAACAATATATATATATATATATATATATATATATATATATATATATATATATATATATATATACATACATACATATATATATATATATATATATATATATATATATATATATATATATATATATATATATATATATATATATATATATATATATATATACATACACACACACAATGTTGAGTTCTTGAAGGATAACCAGAAACTGGTACTATTCAGCTATATATTTATACATGTTCAGTCCAACAGAGACATGTTATTTGGTTAGCTTCTATATCTTGGATTTCAGTATTTGTACTGAAATAAAATATAACCACAAAAGATAAGTATTTTCCTCAATAATGATCTACGAGAGTATTCATCATACGTATCATACATGCAATGATATTTGCCATTGTTTAAAAAACATAAGGAGTAAGAGCAATCCAGGTCGACTAAGTGTTTTCCGATACATAATAGGTTCAAATAAAGTATGTTTGAAGTAGGTAATTGTACACAGATTTTATAAGGTCTGTTGGTTTCTAGTCTTACATTAATCTGTACTAACAATTACGCTTCGCATCTGAAGTATATATGTTGTTGACTATTGTTACACGCAGGCAGAAAAATGAACAGGGCATAGCCAAATGTACTTACTCATCTTTCCCTCGGTCTGATTTGGCACTGGAACGTACCAGATACAGGCTTGTGATCAGAAGTCCTAAATAACGGACACGCATCATAACTGCAACACTTGACTGACCCGCGACTACTCTGTGAAAGGAGGAAATAAAAAGTGAAACAAGGACTTAGTACACCGATATTTCTTTTTAACAAGTTTTATGTTTCGCACATATAAACCGTTGTTTAGAGGGTCTTGAACCTTCAGTTTTATGTGGTCGTCAGTATACACATTTAGGAAACAAGAAGAGATATTATTTCCTCAGGATTGAAGTAAAACACTACGTCTTTCGTGCAAGAAAATCCAGACAGACTCCAACCCTGTGGATAGATCATCGTTCTGTAGAAACACTACATAAGTCAAAATCTATCAATGGAGAGAGTCAAATCCTATATAAACACATGCACAATAACAATCAAGGTACGACAAAGACTAACAATTAACCTGTATTGTAATACTTAATGGGGCGATACACAGTAAATTATAATTTCAACACAGCAGTCCCTGCATTTACTAATATGTGATTGACGATTTTTCCTGATGTGGCATTTGCTCAGTAGGAATCCTTTAAAAAATGAAACATTATATGAAATGACATTTGCTATATCAGTCTCTCACTAATTACAGTTTTGAGAACCATGCGATTCGGATTGTTGGAGTATGATGCGTAATTTTGTGTATGTCACTAGCGTACTGGCTCCTTCCCTAGTCTGATATAGAACATGAAGTCAGTCTCCATGACTGCATCCAAAGTTCACAGAAACGATGTCTGGCCTGCACTACTCCAATTTAATTCGGTACCCACTGAGGATTTCATAGAAACTTCAGATTACTGAATGCATTATAATCTCTAAGTGAATTCTGAACAACTGCATTAATTAAGTGAATAAGTGTAATTAGTGATTGTTCTCAATTATTTGAAGTGCTGTGACCATTGTAAAGTCATCTGTAAAGTCATTCGTGAAGCCTCTGCTAAGTGTTAATTGTAAAGTCTCTGCTGGGAAAGTTTTCTGTGGTGACGTCCCATTTTCTTTGCCTACAATTAGTCACGCCTAACGCATCAGGTCACGCAAAGTTCAATCATTTAAACTATGCATATATTTTGTTTACCTGCTGTCAAAATGTATCACATGTTTCTTCTTTCACAGGCATCAAGATTGTATCCAATTCCATTTCTGTCTGTTCTTACATTGTAAAGTGTACTGGTTCGCTGTATTTATTATTTATTATTGACCTTAGGTCACTGAGGTTTCCATTGTAGTCCGCGGCGCGATGCCAGTCTGCCGCTATATAAACTGCCTGAATCATGAATAAAGTAGCAGTAACCTTATCCTGCTCGTTTCTTTCGCACCTCTTAAACCAGCATCTGTCCTAATTATAGTGCAAGCCTGTGTGGTGAGGCTTCTAAATCCTAAAAAAAAGTGTACACACATAACCTGTAAGGTGTCAAAGAAACGAGCAGGTAAAAGTTACTGCTACTTTATTACAGATCCAGGCAGTTTATATAGCGGCCGACTGACGCCGGCCCGGGAAAGACAATGGAATTGACTGTGACCTGAGGTCGAAACAATAAACAATAATATGCAGTGAACGAGTACAAATTACAATACAAAACATACAGAACTTCAATATGGATACAGTCTTGATGCCTGTGAATGAAGAAACATGTGATACACAACGTGTGACATTTGTATAAATGCGTATAAAGTAAAAAATGGTTAAAATGCGTGACCTGGCACGTTTTAGGCGTGACTAACTGAGTTTGAAGAAAATGGGAAGTCACCAAAGAAAACATGCTCAGCGGAGACTTAATTAATGGTGCCGAAAACACTACGCTGGCGCCCGATGTGGTGACTTTACAAATACTCCCCAAGACGAGGGACGCGCCTGACTAATCCCTGTATCTGCTGGGACGCTGAAGGGTGCCGCGGCTCCTGAAGATAACGGGAGGGGTCTCCCGCCTGTGAGGCTGCTGGTTGGGCGGTCCCTTCCTGGGGCGGCGGCGCCTGCGGGGGTGAGGGCGTGCTGGAGTGCGGTTGGGCGAAGGTGCTGTGTCGCTGTCGGGACTCTCCGACCAGGCCGTTGGCCGCTGGGTTGTACGCCGTGGTGGTGTGATGCGTGGTTCCCAGCAGTTGAGCCAGGGCGGACCACAACCACCATCAGGAGGTATCTGGATCCGCCTGATGGGGAAGGGACCCGACGACGTCGATGTGGATGTGGCCGATTTAGCTCTGGCTGTGGAACTCGCCTACCCCGACTGCGTGTGACGACCCACCTTACTGGTCTGGCACTGCAGGCACTGTTTTGCCCAGGACGTGGCGTCCTTTGCACCCCGTGCCAGACGAACTTTTTGAAAGCAGTTTGGCCGTGGTCCTGCCGGAGGGGGTGTGAGAGGCCGTGAATCATGTCGAATATCTGGCGGCGGCGTGAGGCTGGAACCAAAGGGCGGGGCTGACCTGTGCTGATGTCGCAGAGCAGGCTTGGGCCTTCGGGGCGGGGTCACGTCCCGCCACTTGAGGGACGTGATGGCGGTGCAGTATGCTGGGGTTTCAGGGTCAGCGGCCTGTTCTCTGGCGAGGTCCTGGTAATCTACACCAAGCTGCACTGCGTTCAACTCGACTCTGGAGAGGCGTCTGCTGGGATTTTTCTTGCCGGGAAGGTACCTGACGGAACAGGTAAATTCGGCTATGGCTGAGAGGTGGCGCTGCTGTCTGGAAGACCATCGCCCCCTGCTTCGTGAAGGCATGAACCAGTGGCTGATGGTCTGTGAAGATTGTGAAGGGCGTCCCCCCCAGGAGGAACTTGAAGTGCCGAACTGCGTAGTACATCTTGCAGAGTTCCCTGTCGAAGGTGCTGTAGCGGGTCTCTGCGGGATTGAACTTCTTGCTGAAGGAGGCGATGGGCTGGGGGCCGCCGTTGATGATTTGCTCCAGAACAGCACCACAGGCGACGTTACTGGCGTCTGTCGTCAGCTGGAGGGGGGCCTTGGGATCCTGGTGTGCCAAGGCGGTTGCCTTGGCGAGGGCGGCCTTTGTCAGGGAAAAGGCCTGCTGCTGGCTGGGTCCCCAAGACAGGGACTTTGGTTGGCCTTTTAGGACTTCCGTCAGGGGGGCCGTGGTGTGCGCGATCCTGGGGATGAACCGCCTGTAGAAGTTTACCATCCCAAGGAACTCCTGGACGGCCTTGACGGAGGTGGGGGTCGGGAACCTGGCTACGGCTGCTACTTTCGATGTAAGAGGGCGGACGCCTGTCGGAGACACCTCGTGACCCAGGAATTCTGCTTTCTGGACGCCGAAGGTACACTTGTCAAAGCGGACGACGAGGCCGTTCTCTTGGAGGCGCTGGAGGACTGCCCTGATGTGTCTCTGGTGTTCGCTGTGCGACCTGGAAAATATGAGAATGTCGTCGACGTAGCAGACACAGAACTTTAGGTCCCTCAGGATGCTGTCCATGAGCCGCTGGAAGGTGGCCCCGGCGTTCCTCAGCCCGAAAGTGGAGAAGGCGAACACATAGGACCCGAAGGGCGTGATGATGGCTGTCTTTGGTATGTCCTCTGGTGCAACAGGTACAGTTGCCAACAAATATTTCGATACACATTCCTACTTAGACTACACAGAAGAAGAAGATAGGGATTGGTAATCCTGGAGTGACGTATCTTGTTTACATGGTTCACGAATGAACGCATACTTCTGTTGTAACAAAGGACGTCATTGGCTGCCTCTATATGAGTGTCTTTAAATGTTCTTTCCTTCTCGTTTCTTTTCGTATTTTTGTAGACTGGAAATGAATTTTATATGTTAATAATGTAATTTATATTACGAATGAATACGAAATTATTTAAGAAATCGAAAAAGTAAAATTATATTTCATCATTGATAATGCAAACTATCCACATTCACCGCACTTGAGATAGGTTATTGGGCAGTTGAATTATAAATTCTTGAATATTACGCTATTACGGACGAGTCAAATAAGTTCTGCTGTTATCTACTGCCTAGGTGGAGGTGTGGCTGGAAAGCCAGCGCGAGGCTCTCTCTCTCTCATAACTTTTCATTTAAAATTAAAAAGGAAAGTATTTAAATAATAAACATATTGAAATATTAGCATATAATTATCCATGTATGTATTGCATATATATATATATATATATATATATATATATATATATATATATATATCTATATA
>NC_089781.1:47090674-47243174 GCF_040412425.1 Macrobrachium rosenbergii
ATATGTGAGTTGAAAGATTTAATTTCCCTGTACAAGAAAACACCATGAATTTATTTACTTCAATCCACCTTCCCACCCTTAAATTTGGATGAAACTCACCAAAGTGTTTTTAGTGCATTGCGAAGCTGTCACTTCCATTCACACACTCATCTGCTGACCATACAGAGTTTATGCCTGTAATATAAGCATATGTCTATAGCAGATAAGTGATTACCAAAGGTATTATGGAAGAATACTGACCCATCATTACACAAAGTCACTCTATTATTGTTAATATTTTATACTAATTTCACCTCTGTATCCAATACATGACTACCCAACACAGTATGATCATAAAAATCGCTAAGTAATAGGAATGGAAAAGGACGCTAGAGTATTAAATTCTAAATATTATTTTCACTGATATAGATACAGGGTGCAAATGATCCATTACTTATCTAAGACCATATTGACATCCACAGCTTATAAAGAAGTATTCAAGTTAAAGTAGGATTGAATGCTATAAAGACTTAGGTACAATCATTGCAGAACCTCCATAGATACGAAAGCCCATGGAGAAGAAAAGAAAAACGGTATGAATCAATCCAGGATTGAAGGGATAATTGCTTACCATGGTATCCTGTAAACATATAATTCTTGGGTTATGATCATGAAGCTTCAAGTTTAAGCTGTTCTGCTCCACCTCTCAAATCTTTGCAGTTCCATCGCAAAATGTCTGACTTGAATTTAAAACAATATTTGCCAAACATGCCCAAGAGGAAGCATGTTGGGGTAAAAATTCAGGTTTAAGCACTTTACTTTGGAATTAATGGAATATCTGGTATTTTCTTGAGCAGCAGAAAGAAATTTAGCAATCAGAGAAAATGAAGTTGGTGTCTTAATGATTAGTAACTTTAGGTAAGGTAGATCTCCACATATTACAGTGAATTGCGAAACCTTCATTACTCTGCTTTCCTTTGTATGGATGAAACAGATTATGTTATTACCCTAAACAGCAGGAAGTAACTCAGCAGAACTGCATTCTATTGGCATATGGTTTTCATCCTCCTCCCATCTTAGTCCAGTCAGATAATGAGCCTCACACGTTTGAGGAGGATTCAGTTGCAGCAACAGAGCCAGGCTTAAACCCAAATCCAGATGCAGATGGAGAACCATGCTCACTGACAAGAGTCCTTTAAGAAGGGTTGAGAGTTTGCTTCGTATATTCCCAGTGAGGTGAAAAGTCGAAATAAGGGATCTCCATCCCTTACATTTTGGATAGTCTATAGAGATATTTGAAGCAAGACACGGTTTTTCAGGGTTATGTTACAGAGGCATATGTTGATTCAAGGCTCCTATTAAGCCCATTAGCTTTTGTTTGGCAGTACCTATAATTATATACTTTAAGCTTGTAATATCTAGGGTTTCTTGTTTACAACTATATCTATGACAAATGTTTGAATTTTGGGAATGCCCACCTCAACAATGATGTCAAAACCTGTCAGTAGAACTCTGATCAGCAAGATCATACTCTGTTGAAAGACAACATCTATTTGCTTTGACACTTTAATTTAACGTAACCATATTCAAACCTCTCAAAGCACTGGCTAGGCATACTTCTGAATTTCTTAACTCTGATGGATAGATATCCAACAATTATGTTGTCAGGCTAAATTTTGGAAGAGAAAGTCAATAAGATGATGTCGCACCCACCTACAGTAGTTTTTTAACAGAAAATGTGAGAAGGGTTTCTATTTAAAATTTACCCTGAGAAAATTTTAAAAATCTTCGTTGAATACTATCCCTTTATACGACGCCCTTTTTTTATATATATATATACAGTAGCTGTTGTTCACACTAAAAGGAGTTACACTTTCATGGTCACTCTAGGGCTCCATATGACCCACCAACCAATCTCAAAAAATTCTCTTACAGTTGGTCTTGGCCAGAATAGTTGCTTGTTGGCACAGTGACAGAATATAATGCAGTCATGACAAAAAGGCTCTATCTCCTGTTCACAGTGACCACCTAGGTTTTCCCTTCATCCTACTCACACAGATGTGACAACAACATGCATGACGGATATTTTCTCCATTATACTCTAGTCTGTCACAGAGTTCACGTAACCCCAGCGTTTGCTCTGAGAAATTCTATCATCATAACAACACTAAAGCTAGTGCATAGTTTTAAGATCCAGTGAAAAGTTTTAGTACCTTAAAATTTTTACAGGTAGGATTTTTTTTTTTTTTAAATTAGGAGCCAGTAAGTCCTCTGCAAGGTGAGATGTATAGATTAGATCACCAGGCAACGCTGTGATTGCCGTGCTGCTTTGTTTTTGTCTAACAAAGCAATAATTGGCATTAATGCAATATTATTAGACTATTTTGTCAATGATTTTTATAACACTGGTAAATAATTTGAAGTTGCTGAAAGGGTGAATCAGGTTAACATAACTTCAAGTTTACAAAACATAACAATGATTGTAGTTCCTAAGCATGCTTAACATGGTGTTTACTAAATGCCAGTAGTTCCTTTGTAGTAAGTTATAATCACATTAAATGGATTTTGTGATATAGAAAGTTCCCAGGTTTCCTTAATATCGGGGTTCTTTCAAGTGTTAAAGGAAATACATTCATGTGGATCTACTTCCATTTGGTACTACTCCCCCAGTAGTGACATCACAGGTGTTGAGAAAAATTCTTGTGATGCTCTTCTCTTTCCTACAGGATCATAAAGTTCTTTTCCATGATGGTGAGCTTTGTTAAACAAATTAAAATCTTTTGGGTACTGATTTAATATAATTTTTGCATGATAATTCCAATAATTAATTATTTCAGTTATATACCAACAATGGCTTCGCTATGAGGGGGGGCACAGGGGGGCCCAGGCACCCCAGTCAGATGACGGCCCCCCCAACAGCTGAAATTCCCTTTGTAGCTAAACTTTAACCCTTTGGTGGTCAAAAGCAGAATTATAGTTATAGGTTTTTAACAAAGATGACATTTTTCTTCGTGATACTTTGATCCAACTTATTATCAACTTATGTGAGGTGACTGAAGCTATAGTTACAGTTTAGAATAAGTGCAATGCAATTTGCTACTGCTGCTTAGAGTTAATTTCCAGGGAGAGGAGAAGAAGAAGAGAGAATGGGATGGGTCGAAATTTTGAAGAGATTTTGGAGGGTCATAAGTCTTTTGTGCAACTGATGATATGCACTATTTTGATATAGAGCATTTACATGACAAGGATATTATACTATAGTTGAAAATTAAAACTTGATAGTAGAACTTAGGCTAATACTAAATATACAGGTTTGAGGAAACTTACATTACAGCACTCGATACATTTGCATATAGTAAATGTATTGAAAATTGAGCTCTATAATTACAAATGCAGGTTTACTAATTACTTCATTCACATGGATATATATACATTCGAGAATAGTATATTCTACTAATTACAGAACTGGTACATTAGTTTTGTGTAATTTTCTTTGGCCCCCCAAAAAATATCTTGGCCCCACCTAGGCACCTCCACTGATGGAATGCCAGCTATGCCACTGTATACCAACAAATGCTTGGGAATAGACCCGGTAAACATGTAAAGTCCCCACTAAATGGGTTTTCTGTGAAGAACCTCCCGTTTTCTACAGTGCCTTTTTGCCTGACCCTAGGTCAGGATAATCAGCCCTATTTTTACTAAGTAATTATACATTTATTACCTATCCATTTTTGCCCTTGTATATTGTGTATGTGTCAGAGTATCTTTGTGTTTAATTTACTATTTTTATTTGTCACGTTATCTGTATGTACCTGTCTTGTTTTGCATAGTGAATAATTGGCCTCGGGTCACTTGTACGTCTTTGTATATCTTTGTACTGACGTCCGCACGCCGCTTTATAAGCGGGCTGCTTTCTCAACAAACTAGCATAACCTGTCTACCTGCTCTTTCTTTCGCACCCTCTCACAGTGGTGACCTCCGGAGTGGTTCCCGGAGCCATTAACGGACCCAAACGGCGAATTAGTCTTGGCCCCATGAACCACCCCATGCCCCTAACGGACTAACTACAGTGCTCTAACAAAGTGTTTGGGCGTTACCGACCCTCGATGGCAAATCACCAGCGTCATTAGCAGACCCACACAGTACGCTCCCAAGCGTGTATTGATGCGAGTGTTAACTCACACTCCAAGTGAGAATGTGGAAATGAGCATGGACATGGACATTCCCTCCCACATGCAAATAACTGCAAACTTCTCAGAGACAGATATCTCCCTCGCACAACGCCTGCTCGCGCCCTCCCCCACGCCAAAACCCACGCGCCCCTCCACGCCAGTACCCACTCCTCGCGTGATGCCCCTCCCGACTGATCAACCGAGGGCCGCCCTCACCATAAAGCTGCTGCCATTCACACACCACAACCTGGCATCATGGCTCTACAGGGTTGAGGGGCGATTCAGGGTGGCAGGCCTGACCAACGAGGTGCTGCAGGCAGACAGTGATCAACGTCCTACCGGAGGAGATATACAGGAAGGTCGCCCCATGGGTGACATCAACTTCGAGCCCTGCCACCTACCAGCACCTGAGGGCCTCTCTTGTCGAGACCTGCTCACTGCCGGTCTCCAAGAGAGCCGCCTGCACCCTCGACCTCACCATCAACCGGTTTTTGGTACCTACAAGCGCCAGCCACCAAAACAGAGTTGATATCAAGATTCTGATAAAAAGGTATGTATATGAGGGATGGTTTAAGATGAAACAATTAATTGTATATCCCGGCAGGACACGAACCTCCTGGAGATGTGGCATACCCTCCAAGACCTCCTCCTCCTCCTCCCTGAGACAAACAGCAGCGGCAGGCACAAGGAGATCAGCCTGTCGAGGGAGATCCTCCTGCGGCAGCTCCTCCCGGAGGTTCGGGGTCAGATTGAGGAGCCCTACACCTTGCCAGTCAAGGATCTCATCAGAACAGCGCAGCAGCTAACTGACTCCACGAGGGCAGCGAAGCGGGCATCCACGCCCGCACACTCCATCCACTGCCTCCAGCCAGAGGAACCCAACGCAAAGGAGATCAACATCTTCGCCAGGAGGCGGCCACCCTATCACCAGAATAAAGAAAGGCCGGGGCTTTGCTACTACCACCGGAGGTTCGGCAAAGACGCTCGAAATTGCGAAGCTCCCTGCCTTTTTGCCCATCCAAAAAATGGGGGAAGTGGCAGTCACCCTCACAGGCCACCATGGCAGCAGAAATGCCCAGGAGCCCCGCACCAGTAAGGTTCTACATCTGCGACACCGTCTCTGGCAGGATGATGCTGATTGACACGGGAGCCGTGCGGTCAGTGTTCCGCCTTCCAGAGAGGACCGCAAATGCCCACCAGACCCGGCTGCCTCCCTGATGGCCGCCAATGGGTCCCCCATCCTCTCCTACGGCACCAAGCTCCTGTTGGTCTCCATCCTGGGTCGGAGATACAAGTGGAACTTCATCGTCGCAGACATGAGGACCCCACTCCTGGGTGCGGACTTCCTGGCCCACTTCGGAGTGGCAGTCAACGTCAGCCGCAAACACGTGCTGGACATTGAGTCCTGCCAGTCCCTGCCCTTGGCGCCGGGACCCAGGGAGCCCACAGTATGTTCTGTCGCTCCCCACCAGTACGCCTCCCTCCTGAAGGAATTCCCTGAGGTGTTCAGGCCCGAACTTCGTCAGGTGCCCGGAGCCCCCGCCAAACACGGAATTTACCACCACATCAAGACAAGGGGGCCCCCAATGCACGCAAAGTTCCGGAGGCTTCCCCCTCTGCGCCTTCAGGAGGCCAAGAATCCTTTTGCCGACATGAAGCATATGGGCATATGCAGAAAGACTCCCAGCCCGTGGGCCTCTCCCCTCCACATAGTGCAGAAACCATACGGCTCCTAGAGACCCTGCGGTGACCACAGGCGGCTCAACTTCACTACAGAACCAGACCACTACCCTCTCCCAAACATGCAAGACCTCACGGCCTCTTTCCACAGGGCCAAAATATTTTCAAAATTAGATCTGTTAAAGTTCTATTTTCAGGTACCAGTAGCTCCAGAAGACATTCCCAGAACTGCCATCATCACACCCTTTGGGTCCTATGTCTTCGCCTTCTCCACCTTCGGCCTGAGGCATGGGGGGCGACTTTCAGAGACTGATGGACAGCATCCTGGGGACCTGAACTTCTCGTCTGCTACATCGATGACATCTAATTTTTTCCAGGTCCCACAAAGAACACCTGCGGCACATCCGGAAGGTCCTGCAGCGCCTGCAGGAGAACAGCCTCCTCGTCAGGTTCGACAAGTGCACCTTCAGCGTCGAAAGAGTCGACTTCCTTGGCCATGAGATACCCCCGGGAGGCATCCACCCACTTGCATCGAGGGTTGAGGCCATCGTCCAGTTCCCCACCCCCTACCTCCGTCAACGGCATACAAGAATTCCTCGGGATGGTCAGCTACTACAGGAGGTTCGTCCCTGGGGTCACGCACACCATGCCCCTGACGGAGGAGATCCTGAAGGGCCGTCCAAAGTCCTTAGTGTGGGCTCCAACCAGCAGCAGGCCTTCTCCCTGATGAAGGCGGCCCTCGCCAAGGCAACAGCCTTGGCCCACCAGGACCCCAACGCCCCCCTCCAGCTAACAACAGACGCCAGCAACGTTGCTGGTGGGGCTGTCCTGGAGCAGGTGATCAACGGAGCCTCTCAGCCCATTGCCTTCTTCAGCAGGAAGCTCAGCCTCACTGAGTCCCACTACAGCACCTTCAACAGGGAACTCTTTGCGGTGTACCAGGCAGTACGCCACTTCAAGTTCCTCCTGGAGGGTACGCCCTGGGGGGCCAACACTGCTGAGCGACATGAGCACTGGCCACCCCCACCCACTGGTGCCCGCCTCCTGCCGGCAGGACGACGGCCAAGTTGCTGGCAGAGAAATTCATCTGGCACAGCATACAGAAGGACGCAACGGCCTGGGCGAGGCAGTGCATTCAGTGCCAGACCAGCAAAGTAGGACGTCACACCGAGTCGGGGGTGGGCGACTTTCCTCAGCCGGGAAGACGGTTCGGGCACATCCATGTCGACGTCGTGGGTTGTCTTCCCCCATCAGGAAGAGCCAGATAGCTTCTGACAGTCGTCGACCACTCCACCAGGTGGGCTAAAGCGACGCCCATGCAAGAAGCCACTGCCAGTGCGTGCGCAGAGGCTCTCCTCTCCAGCTGGATCAGCCGGTTTGGTGTCCCGGACCACATAACTATGGACAGGGGCCCAGCTTTCCTTTCCGAGCTGTGGACCACCCTGGCACGCTTGCTGGGGACCACTCACCACAGTACCACCACCTACAACCCCGCAGCCAACGGATTGGTGGAAAGGTTCCACAGGTCTCTGAAGGCGTCCCTCATGGCTCGTTGCACTGCCAACAATTGGAAGTACCAGCTGCCCTGGGTCCTCCTTGGGTTGAGGACCCCCCCCCCTGAGCCAACGGCGACCTGTCCGCAGCTGAAAAAGTCTACGGGGAGTCCCGCATTGTCCCAGGTGAAATCATCACGCAGGACCGGGACAACCTAACAACACAGAGGCTCTGCGACAGGTTCCGAAAGTTCGCCCCCTGCCAGCGGACATACACCAACAGGATGTCCCCCTTCATGCCTCCCAGTCTGCTCTCCACCACCCATGTCTTTATTAGGAATGACGCCGTCCACCCGCCCTTAACCAGGCCTTAAAGGGGGCCTTTCCTTGTGCTGGAGAGGAACAAAAAGGCATTCCAGGTGGCCATCCACGAGAAGGACAACTGGGTGTCGGCAGACCACCTCAAGCCTGCAATCATGGAGGAAGATGTTGGTGGCACTCCCCAGTGGCCCCCGCAGGAGACGTCGCCCCCTCAGCCCACCCTGCCCACAAGAAAGTCGCACAGGCGCCCCCGGAAGGCCCCTGGCCCAGGCAGAGGAACAACCAACCACTCCCATATGCAATGCACCGAAGTCGAACGCACCCCCCAGCTGACGTCGAGGAGCCGCGGCTCTCTCCGCCGCCCCAGCAGATACCTGCCTTGATCAGATGTTACCTACGTCTTGGGGGGTAGTATTGTAAAGTCCCGCTAAACAGGTTTTCTGTGAAGAACCTCCCGTTTTCTACGGTGCCTTTTTGCCTGACCCTTGGTCAGGGTAATCAGCCCTATTTTTACTATGTAATTGTACATTCATTACCTATCCATTTTTGCCCTTGTATATTGTGTATGTGTCAGAGTATCTTTGTGTTTAATTTACTATTTTTATTTGTCATGTTATCTGCATGTACCTGTCTTGTTTTGCATAGTGAATAATTGACCTCGGGTCACTTGTATGTCTTTGTACGTCTTTGTACTGGCGTCCGCACACCGCTTTATAAGTGGGCTGCTTTCTCAATAAACTAGCAGTACCTGTTTACCTGCTCTTTCTTTTGCACCTTCTCACAAACAAAGCTGTAAAATGTATAGAAATAGTGTATGGGTATCCATTCAGTTTTGTCTTAACTGAGTTTAGAAGCATTTGTGAGTAAATCCTTTAAGGCAATATTATTGTAGTAAGTGTGAATTACTATTTTAATACGTTACTACTATTTCCTGGATATGACCCATTGATCATGATACCTAACTGCATACTATGGACACATACTTGTGGCCATGTCAGCCTGTTTTAATTTGGAGTGTTTGTTGCCTATACAGTAATATAGATAGCTAACACTAGGTAGTTTTTCAGACACTTGTTCCTTTCATCACTACTGGGCTGTTATTATGCAGGACCCGCAGATCACCTGTGCTGCAGCAAATTTCTAAATCTGCTTTTTGCTTGTGGAGATAGCTCATGACTACCTGCCATGAGCCAGCCCCTGCAGAAATAATTGGTTGGTTGCTGAATATGTGTGAAATATGCAACATACCTCTGGCAGCAAGTTTAAATGATGACAGAGCTCAATTTAAGCTGTCTCTGTGAGTCATAGGTTTTAGCAGGAGTACGGAAGGAGGAGACTACATTGCTCTGGCAGAACTCTGGCAGTGCATGTGTACATCCCTCTCCAAGGAGAATCCACGTTTAGGCCACAACTCCAAAAGCAGTGGATTTTAGAAACTACCACTCTGACTCCTCTGATGGAGCTACTGTAAGTCTTTCCTTGGGAGAGATGTCACAAATACCCAACATGAAGTGCATATAGCCACTGAAATTTCCCTTCTGAATCCAGAAGATCTAGGAAACAATCTTTTGCTTTACTCTGATGAGAATCTTGCCTCTCCCATGTAGCAATCAGATATCGAAGGGTATCCTGATAGGTCCCATCCAGCTCAATCTGAAATGTCTGTACCTTCTTGGGGGTATAGCGATTTATCGGGAACTTCTACCCTGTTAGGCACTGGTGATATGATTGTCTTGAATCAATCAGTCATTCAGGCTCCCCTGACAGGAAAATTCCACTTGCTGTACTTTCAGAATTCTAAGAGGAAACCATGAGCAGTATCAAGGATGTCCTTGCTACTAAGTGTCAGCATTTCAGAAACACTATCCATGATTCCCAAGAGGAATTCATGTCTGTCCTGAATATGGAATTGGATATGGTACCTAATCACTTCTCATCCTTTAAACTAGAGGATAGAGAGGCTGCACAGTCAGCCCAGGCAGAGATTGGTTACCTCACCAAAAAACTTAGGTCATGGGAACATGGTACTACAAAACCCAAGCCCAAAAAGAAGTTGAATCAGTTGTCTAGATTCCTGTTGAAATCAGAATGGGTAATAAGAGACAGCCTACCCACTCCTAGAGCTCCGACAGGTAACAATAATACCACCAGGTCATACTATAAAACTTCAAATCATAGTGTATTATGGGTACCAATATCCACCCCTGAGAATGATACTGAAAACCCTTGGAGTGACACCTCAAGGTGCATCCTTTCACCAGATGGAAAATTCCTCACTAGTGAAAGAAAAACTATGATTGAGTTTGAGCATGTAGAATTTCGGGACACAGCGGCCTTTCCCAATACTGAATGATTCTTGGTCCCTCCTTCAATAGAAATTCAGAAACTGCTGAAGGAGACGGTTATACTGCCTATCAGTATAGCCTAACAATGAGAGCCATAAAATCATCATTTCTCCAGCTCAATGGCAAATATAGCATAACAACAATTTTAGAGAACCAATGCCCTCTTTGGCAGGCACCAGACTTCTATCCCTTAACTTTCAAAACAATCAGTCCACCTCCTCAATGTTATAATTTCTACTACTATACTGGAAGTAGCTATTAAAGGGCTTTCAGAGTCTTGCAGAACCATGTTTCATGCAGCAGCCAAAACACTTATGTGGATTCTATGGGAAGCATTCTATGACTTTCTCGAGTGTCACATTAAGGCTTGAAAAGAAGCAGTGGCGGGCTCCAACATTTTGCTCCCCAGTGTAACTGCCCTATTACATTCTTCCCCCTTCTGTCTGAACCTTTTTGAAATTTGTTGTTTCACAGATCGCTGAACTATCCCGACAACCTAACATACAAGGTATGTTAAAAAAAATATCCGACCTTTATAAATAAAAAATACTCATATTCAAATACAACAATCTCACACTAATCTCCTTCAAAGTAGTCCCCTTGGGCTGCCACACACTTCTCCCAGTGGTTCTGCCACTGCCGGAAGCAGTGCTGGAACGCCTCTTTTGAGATGGCGCGCAGCTGGTCCGTCACATTCTGCATGTTATCTTCTCTGGGCTGAGATCTGGTCCCTTTTCTGACTTAAAAAATTGGTTGAGAATGTATGTAAATGTTTCATTTCGTCTCTCTCTCTCTCTCTCTCTCTCTCTCTCTCTCTCTCTCTCTCTCATCTCTCTCTCTCTCTCTCAAGAGAAAGAGAGAGAAACGAAACATTTAACCACATTGTAGTTTATAGAGTCAAATAATGCAAGCAAATCCCTTAGAGCTTTTTTTTTTTTTACGGAAAGGGACCCGATTTCAGTCCGAAGAAGACACCATGCAGAATGGTGACGGACCAGCTGCACGCCATCTCAAAAGAGGCATTCCAACGCTGCTTCCGACAGTGGCAGAACCGCTAGGAGAACTGTGTGGCAGCCCGATGGGACTACTTTTGAAGCAGATTAATGTAAGATTGTTGTATCTGAATATGAGTATTTCTTATGAATACAGTGTTAAAACTTGGTTAGTTTGGAAGCAAAGATGATAATATCTTCATAATCAGTTGGCTTTTATTCACTGTAAAAATGTGCAATGCAAGGTTTACATGACAACAGAATAAGCCAAGAATAAAGCATGGAGGTGCTAGGCTTTTGGGGTTCCAACAATCTGCCAGGCACCCACAACAAACACGATACAGACAAACACTTTTGAAAAAGATAATACACAAATGAATGTCACTACTCCTTTAAAGAAACTCAATAAAAACATTACAGACCTACAAATTAGGCATAAAGGAAAATGCAATTTTGCAGCACCAACATTCATTACAACATCTAGCGTTTATGACAACACTAGGCTCACAAAGAAAATGAAAAACATACTCAAGGTGGACTAAAATATACTGAACACCAACACTCCTTCTCACATTGAGCGTGTTTTTCAAAACTAACACACACCCAACATTGACTGAGTCGAACAAATCTTTCTGTAGGCAAACCTTTTGCGAAAATATCAGCTAACATGTCAGAGGTAGGACAGTACTGTACTTCAATTTGATCAGAAGCAACTAGATCACGAACACAATGATATTTTATACTTATATGCTTAGTCTTAGGATGGTCCTTGAGATTCTCAGCAAGGCATATTGCACACTGATTATCTTCATATACCAACATAGGACCTCTATTACCAAAATGTAATTGATTAAAAACTGACTCTAGCCAAACTGCCTCTTGAGCAGCACTAGACAGAGCAACATATTCTGCCTCAGCAGTTGACAATGCAACACATGACTGTTTATTTGTACGCCATGATATTAAGCCACTGCTAAGTGAGAAACAATATCCTGATGTAGATTTGCGATCATTTTTATCTCCAGCCCAATCTGCATCTGAGTACCCAACACAAGAACATGAATTCTGTTTAGAATACACAATACCTAAATCACACGTGCCCCGTAAATAACGAAAAATTCTTTTTACAGCAGACCAATGATACTTTGCTGGATTGGTACAGAATTTGGCAACATTCCACACAGCAAATGTTATCTCAGGTCTAGTTCTAGTAGACAAATAAAGTAAACTACCAACAGCAGACTGATAAATTTCACTACTGAACAAATCTGATTCTTCTGCAGCCTTTTCAAGGGTACAATTAACTTCAACAGGAGTAGACACAGGTTTTGATTTACCTAAACCAAATCTCTTAAGTAATGTTTCGGTATAAGCAGACTGATTAATACAAATCTTATCACTATCTTGAAACACTTTAACACAAGAAAATAATGCAACTTACCCAAATCTTTCATTTTGTACTTGTTACTTAATGCTGCTTTAATTTCTGTTAAACAATCCAGAGATTCACAAACAATACGATATCATCAACATACACAGCAACAATACACAAGATATTATCAGAAAAACTAGTAGAAATACAGGAATCACTACTTGACTGTTGAAATTTCAGTGATTTTAGGTAACCATCCAATGATGAATTCCAACATTTTGGAGCCTGCTTAAGACCATAGATTGCCTTATCTAATTTACATACAAAAGTTTCCTTCCCTTTTTCAATAAAACCCTCAGGTTGAGTCATATACAATTTTTCTGAAAGCTTGCCATTCAAAAATCCCGATGACACATCCATCTGGTGAACATGAAGGTTATGCTGAGCTGCCACAGCCAACAGTGAGCGGACAGACTCAAACCTCACCACTGGACTAAATATTTCATCATAGTCAACCCCAATTTTCTGAGAAAAACCTTGTGTCACTAATCTGGCCATGTAAGAGCACACAGTTCCATCTGCATCCACTTTCTTCTTAAAGATCCATTTACAATTAATGGGTTTACATTCTAATGGAGATTCAACTAAGGACCATACATTATTCTCGTAGATAGAGTCCATCTCATTTTGCATAGCTCTTCTCCATTTTTCAGCTTCTGGACCGCAAAGAGCTTCTTCAACTGTTGAAGGTTCATCCAGTTCTCCTATACATGAATTAACCCATTCTCCTATTCTGACAGGAGGTTTCCTTTCTGTAGCTGAACGTCGAACATTTATTTCTGGATCAGCAGACTCATCAATATCACTCTCAGGTGATGCTTAAAATTCAATGTACTTTGGACTACATGTTGAATCCTCACATGGTGACTCCTTCTCAAAAATTACAGACTTAGATTCGTCAAAAATAACATCTCTGCTATGAAAAATCCTTTTTGTGTCAAGGTTGTAAAGACGATAGCCTTTGGTTGTAGAACCATAACCAAGCAAAATGCACTTCCTTGACCTAGAATCTAATTTCTCTCTTTCATCCTTTGGAATATGGACATGAGATATACAGCCAAAGGTACGGGAATGTTTTACATTAGGCTTCGGTCCATTCAGTGCTTCATATGGTGTCTTGTCTTTCAAGACAGAATTAGGACTTCTATTACGCACATATGCTGCTGTTGACACAGCTTCAGCCCAAAAGGTCTTAGGCAACCTTGCATCAGATAACATGGCTCTCACAGCCTCCACAAGAGTCCTGTTTGTGCGTTGTGCAACTCCATTTTGTTCAGGAGTCTTGGGAATTGTCTTTTCATGACGAATACCCTCATCTTGCAGATATCCTTCAAACTCAACAGATGTATATATACTCTCCACCATTGTCTGTGCGCAAAATCTTAATTTTCTTCTCATACTGGTTTTCAACAAGACTTTTCCAACTCTTAAAAACACTAAAAACATCCCCTTTACTCTTCAAAATATATACCCAAACATACCTTGAGGCATCATCTATAAAAGTAACAAAATAATTTCTACCACCCAAAGAACCTGGGTTCATCTTACCACAGACATCACTGTGAATTAAATCTAAAACCTTATATTCTTTTCTAACCTCTCCAGTAGGAAATGAGGATCTATGAATTTAACCATCAGAACAATTTTCACAGACATATGAGACAGTAATTTTGCAATCAATGCCACTAACCACATTTTTGGAAATCAACTTTCTCACATTATTCATTCCAAGATGACAAAATCGTCTATGCCACAAGATTTCATCTGAAGTTACATATGATCAATGAGCAGCTGCCTTTTGGAAACAATCAAGCATATATAATTTTCCTAACTTTTTCCCCACACCTAGCAACTTATTTTTCTTACTGAAAATCTTGCATGAATGTTCATAAAATTGTGTCAAATTACGTCCTACTGTAACCTGAGAAATAGAAATAAAGTTATGAGCTAAATCTGGCACATACAAAACTTTTTCAAGTATATGGTTTTCTACCTCATTGTTAGGCAAATTAACTTGCAAAGACACAGAGCCTTCACCAACAGCTGTAAGTGGTCTCCCATCACCCACTTCAACTTTAAAAAGTGTTCTTAGATTTACAAAATTAGTAAGGAAAGACTTATTATTACACATATGCTGAGTAGCACCTGAATCAAGTACCCAAGAGTCATCACATGTGTCACTAGTAGATAAAGCACCTACAAATAAAGTAACCTCATCATCACTACCTTGCCCTTTGGCAACTAGGCTTTGTTTAACCTTATGACCCTGACCCTTTTAATTATTCTCTTTCCTTTTCTTGCACTTTTCAATAAAAAAATACAACCATTTTCTTTACATGACCTGTCTTGTTGCATTCAAAACACTTAACACTCTTTCTGTTTAGCAAGTAAAGACTTAATTTCTCTTTCCTGCATAGGCTGAAGCCTATCACCTTTAATTTTATATTCTTCATGTGTAAAGGCACCTGCAAAGCCGTCTGTGAAGTTTCTACTGAACGCGTCGTTCGTAAAGTCTCTGCTGAGCAAGTTTTCTATGGTGACGTCCCATTTTCTTCGCCATACAATTGGTCACGCCTGACGTGCCAGGTCACACGAATTCAATCATTTAAACTGTGTATATATTTGTTCACCTGTTGTCAATTGTGCATCTTGTATTTCTTTGTTCACAGGCATCAAGATTATATCCATTTTGAGTTCTGTCTATTTTTACAATGTTAAGTGTACTCGTTTGCTGTATTTTATTGTTAATTATTATCGACCTCAGGTAACTCACGATCTCATTGTCTTTCGCGGCACACCGCCAGTCTGCCGCTATATAAACTGCCTGGATCTTGAATAAAGCAGCAGTACTCTTTTACCTGCTCGTTTTTTTGCACCTCTTACAGTGGTGACGCCCAGAGTAGTCCCGGAGCCATTAGCGGACCCATACAGCAACTCAGTCTTGGCTCCAGGAACTTACTCACGCCCTTAGCAGACTAACGATGGTGCTGTAACCAGCGTTTGGGCGTGCTGACTCTCGTCGGCAAAATCACCAGCGTCATTAACGGACTTGCACGGCACGCCTCTGAGTGCATTTTGATGTGAGTACCCCACTCCAGTTAAGAGGGCAAAGAGCGAGCATGGACGCGGACATCCCCTCCCTCGAGCAATTAACCGCTAACCTCACGGATGCGGATGTCTGCCTTCCTCCCATCTCACCCGCGACCGCCCCGCGCCGAGGCTCTCACACTCCTCCACACACAAGCCCGCGCCTCGCGCGGTCCCCTGCCCGGCAGAACAATCACGGGCTGCAGGGGAACCCAACGTCATGGCTGTATAGGGTCAAGAGCCAGTTCAGGCTGGCGGACCTACACGACGAGGTGCTGCAGGCTGACACAATCCTTCACGCCCTGCTGGAGGAAATCTATAGGAAACTCGTCCCGTGGGTGTCTGCCGCACGCCCCCTCACGTACCGCCTCCTGAAGAAGTCCCTCCTTGAGACGTGCTCCCTACCAGTCGCCGAGCGGGCCGCCAGCGCCCTCGACCTTGCCGTCATCCCACAGCAGGATCTAAGCGTGATGGAGTCATGGGGCATAATTGAAGACCTGCTCAAACTCCCAGACTTCGACGGTAGCAGAAAGCAGCAAGAAATAAGCCTGTCGAGGGAGCTCCTCCTTCGTCAGCTCCTCCCGGAGGTCCGCACACTGATTCCCGAGCCCTACACCATGCCCCTCGACGTCCTGATCTGCACGGCGCAGCACCTGACGGAGTGCATGAAGGTAACGAGCGGTTAACAGCGCCCACACTACCAGTGAACTCCGTCCAGCAGGAAGAGGGCGCGGAGCAGGAGGTCAATGACGTCACCAGGAGGCGCCCAGCACCCCACAGCAAGTGGAGTTAACCGGGTCTGTGCCACTACCACAGGCGGTTTGGCAAGGATGCCCGGAACTGCCTGCCGCCCTGTTCATTCACCCGTTCAAAAAACGGGGGAGGTGGCGGCCAGCAGGACAGACCGCCATGGCAGCCGAAAAGCCCAGGGGCCCAGAATCATTAGGCTTCTACATTCGCGACACCGTCTCCGGCAGGATGATGCTGGTCGACACGGGGGCCGTTAGATCAATCTTCCCAGCGTCCAGAGAGGACCTCAAGCGTGAACCGGATCTGGCTGCCTCCCTGACGGCCGCCAACGGATCCCCCATCCTCTCCTACGGCACCAGGCCCCTGTCAATCTCCATCCTTGGCCGGAGTTATTCCAGGGACTTCGTCGTCGCGGACGTAGGGACCCCGCTCCTGGGTGCTGACTTCCTTGCTCACTTCGGGCTGGCAGTCGACGTCGGGTGGAAGCGCCTCCATGACACCGACTCCTGCCGGTCCCTCCCTTTGGGAATGGGACCCAAGGCGCCCACCACCTGCTCCGCCGCCCCCCACCAGTACAAACAGCTGCTGACAGAGTTCCCGGACGTGTTCAGGCCCGAGCTCCGCCAAATCCCCGGGGCCCCAGCCAAACATGGCATATACCATCATATAAAAACTAACATGGGTTCCGCTTCCCCCACGGCACCTTCAGGAGGCCAAGAACACATTCGCTGAGATGGAGCGGATGGGAATCTGCAAGAAGCCCTCCAGCCCATGGTTCCACATGGTGCAGAAACCGGATGGCTCCTGGAGACCCTGCGGCGACTACAGGCAACCTTTAGATCAGGACTGGCCAAGAACAAAGACATCATCGCTGAGATGGACTTTCCAGCGGATGGACAACATCCTGGGGAATCTGCAAGAAGCCCTCCAGCCCATGAGCCTCCCCGAGCAGTCCTGCAGTGCACCTTCGTACATTTCGACCAGGCGTCCAGAAAGCTGACTTCCTGGGCCACGAGATATCCCCGGCAGGTGTCCGCCCGCTCACATCCAAGGTCGCAGCCATCACCAGGTTCCCCGTCCCCACCTCCGTCAAGGCCATCCAGGAGTTCCTCAGGATGGTGAACTACTACAGGCGGTTCATCCCCGGGGTCGCGCACACCACGGCTCCCCTGACGGCAATTCTGAAAGGTCAACCAAAGTCCTTGTTGTGGGGACAGCCAGCAGCAGGCCTTCTCTCTGACGAAGGCCGCCCTCGCCGAGGCAACCGCCTTGGCACACCAGGATCCCAGCGCCCCCTCCAACTGATGACGGACGCCAGCAATGTCGCCTGTGGTACTGTCCTGGAAAAGGTCATCGGTGGCATTCCCCAGCCCATCGCCTTCTTCAGCAAGAAGTTTAACCCCGCAGAGGCCCGCTACAGCACCTTCGACAGGGAACTCTGCACAGTGTACCGTGCAGCCCGGCACTTCAAGTTCCTCCTGGAGGGCACACCCTTCACAATCTTCACGGACCACCAGCCGTTGGTTCACGCCTTCACCAAGCAGGGGTATGCATGGTCTTCCAGGGAGCAGCGACATCTCTCAGCCATCGCCGAGTTCACCTGCTCCGTTAGGCACCTTCCCGGCAAGAAGAACCCCGTGGCAGATGCCCTCTCCAGAGTCGAACTGAATGCAGTGCAGCTCAGGGTAAATTACGAAGACCTGACCAGGGAACAGATCGTGGACCCAGAAACCCCAGCCTACTGCACCGCCATCATGTCCCTGAAGTGGAGGGACATGCCCCTCACCCCCAGGGGCCCAAGTCTCCTCTGCGATGTCAGTACCGGCCAGCCCCGCCCCTTGATTCCAGCCTCCCGCCGCCACCAGGTATTCGACATCATCCACGGCCTCTCACATCCCTCCGGCAGGACAACGGCCAAGCTGCTGTCAGGGAAGTTCGTCTGGCACAGGGTGCAGAAAGACGCGAGGACCTGGGCGAAACAGTGCCTGCAGTGCCAGACAAGCAAGGTGGGACGTTACACACAGTCCGGGTAGGCGAGTTCTCGCGACCAGAGTGGCGCTTCAGCCACATTCATATCGACGTCGTCGGGCCCCTTCCCCCATCAGGTGGGTCCAGGTATCTCCTGACAGTGGTAGATCGTTCAACGAGGTGGCCTGAAGCCACACCAATGCAAGAATCCACCGCCAGCGCATGTGCCGAGGCCCTGCTCTCCAGTTGGGTCAGCCGCTTCGGCGTCCCAGACCACATCACAACCGACAGGGGCCCCGCTTTCCTGTCTGAGTTGTGGTCCATCCTGGCTTGGCTGCTGGGGACAACACATCACACCACCACGGCTTACAACCCAGCGGCCAGTGGCTTGGTCGAGCGGTTTCACAGGTCCCTAAAGGTGTCTCTCATGACCCGCTGCACCGCCGAGGACTGGAAATATCAGCTGCCGTGGGTACTCATCAGCTTGAGGACCGCCCCCTGGGCCGACGGCGCCCCATCTGCAGCTGAGAAAACCTACGGCGAGTCCCTCGTGGTCCCGGGCGAACTTGTGACGGAAGATCGCCACAACCCATCAGTGCAGAGGCTCCACAACGTGGTCAGCAAATTCGCCCCCTGCAAGCGGACATACACCGACAGGTCGGCCACCTTCACACCACCAGGGCTGGCATCCACCACTCATGTCTTCGTCAGGGATGACGCCGTCCGCCCGCCACTGACCAAACCCTACAGGGGCCCCTTCCGCGTGCTGGAGTGGAACAACAAGGCATTCCTGCTTGCACTTCCCAGGAGGAATGATTGGGTATCTATAGACCGAGTCAAGCCCGCCCTCCCGGAGGAGGACACAGACGTCACCACAGCGCAACTCCTGCCTGGTCACCCTTCGCCGCAGCCAGCCCCCCACAAGAAGTGGGTGCGCGGCCGCCCCCGAAAAAGCCTGCCCTCACCCACAGTCAGGCAGCCTCACGCACAGAGTGCTTCCCCATTGTCCTCACTCAGCCGTGGCACACTTCAGCGCCCCAGCAGATATGCAGACTGATCAGACGCATCCCACGTCTTGTGGGGGGGGGGAGTATTTGTAAAGGCACCTGCAAAGCCGTCTGTGAAGTCTCTACTGAACACGTCATTCGTAAAGTCTCCGCTGAGCAAGTTTTCTATGGTGACATCTCATTTTCTTCGCCATACAATTGGTCACGCCTAACATGCCAGGTCACAGGAATTCAATCATTTAAACTGTCTATATTTGTTCACCTGTTGTCAATTGTGTATCTTGTATTTCTTCGTTCACAGGCATCAAGATTATATCCATTTTGAGTTCTGTCTATTTTTACACTGTAAAGTGTACTCGTTTGCTGTATTTTATTGTTAATTATTACTGACATCAGGTCACTCACGATCTCATTGTCTTTCGCAGCACGGCGCCAGTCTGCCGCTATATAAACTGCCTGGATCTTGAATAAAGCAGCAGTACTCTTTTACCTGCTCGTTTTTTTGCACCTCTTACACATGCAGCAACCTTTCAGTGACCGATTCCCATGAAGGAACTTTTTCCATACCTTCCAGAGCTGTAACTAAAGTTGAATGATCATTAGGAAGTGAAGCTAATAAATTTATTACTCTGTCTTCATCTTCTATTGGATCACCAATAACTGCTAATTCTTCAAAAATTTCTGCAAAAGTTTTAAGATGTCCTTGTAAATCATCACCAGGCTTCAGCTTCAGACTGTATCATTTTATTTTTAACCTGAATTTATTGGCCAATGAATTTTTCTGAAATGTATCCTGCAGTTTCTGCCATACCACTTTTGGATCTTTAGGATCACCTATTAAGTAAAGAAGTCTAGGCTCTACTGCTAACATAATTGTAGCTAAAGCTCTGTCTTTTCTTAACTCAAACTTCTGAACAGCTGCTGCAGCATCTATTGCAGAAGGAGCTTCTTCTGTCCCTTCCACAATTCTGAACAAATCATCTTTTACCAAATGCATTTTTACCTACACTTTCCATGTAGCATAATTCTTCTCATTTAACGGTACTAAGGTAATCTTACCGGGCTCCATGGCTGGATAGCTTCTCTTGACAACTCACCAAAATGACAGTAATCCAACAACGACGACAGTCGATGACAACAGCACACCAAAAATGACAGTAACCCACCAACGATTCTTTGTGGTATACAACTCTGTCCCTGCTAATAAGGCTCTGCATTAATCCAGCCTATCTAGTACTAGCCTTGGTACTCCGTCGAAACACAGCCGCCCAAAACAAACGATTACCATCCATAGCCTGGCTTACCGTTACCGTACACCGCTAACTGTCTTCTCATCTTCACTTGTGACTGGGCCCATAGCCATTGTTAAAACTTGGTTGGTTTGGAAGCAAAGATGATATCTTCATAATCAGTTGGCTTTTATTTACTGTAAAAATGTGCAATACAAGGTTTACATGACAAAAGAATAAGCCAAAAATGAAGCATGGAGGTGCTAGAGTTTTGGGGTTCCAACAATCTGTCAGGCACCCACAACAAACAGTGGACTATCAACACGATACAGACAAACACTTTTGAAAAATATAATACACAAATGAATGTCACTACTCCTTTAAAGAAACTCAATAAAAACATTACAGACCTACAAATTAGGCATAAAGGAAAATGCAATTTTGCAACACCAACATTCATTACAACATCTAGTGTTTATGGCAACACTAGGCTCACAAAGAAAATGAAAAACATACTCAAGGTGGACTAAAATAAACTGAACACCAACATAAAGGTCAGATTTTTTTAACACACCTTGTATATGCTCCTCTTGGAAAAGAGGAATCAGAAAAACAATGCTCTCGAGAGTTTCCTCTTCCTAAGCCTAAGAAAGCTTGCTATGGATTGAAGCATACAAGCCTCCAGTCACTACTAAAGGATCCCTCCAACCAAAAAAGAAAGGACAACAGCAGCAGCACCCCTTTCGAAGTGGACAAAAACACTCTTACCAGGGGAAAAGGGAAATCAACTCCTGGACACTGCAGTGGAAGTCCTCCCCTTGGGGACACAGTATTATTTTCAATGGGCTAGGGTAGAGATGGTGATCCTTGACCTGTCAATTTTGAACAAACATATCGTCTGTAACAAGTTTCAGATGATTACTGCTGCCAATGTACACTTGCTCATTCCACAAGGGACTTGGACTGTCTCTATAGATCTGTCATGTCTCTACCACAGTTCCCTTCCACCCCTTCATAGGGTTTTGGATAGGGAAGGAAATATACAGATTCAAAGTCATGCCTTTCAAGTTAAATGCTGGCCCAAGAATCTTCACAAAATCAGCAGCAATAGGTATCCAAGAGCTCAAAAAAGAAGGAATTTGACTGATGGTCTACATAGATGATTGGTTAATCTCGGGAGCCACCAGAGAAGTGTGTTGAAGAAACATTAGAGTGGTACTCCACAGACTCCAGTAAAAAGGTTTCCTAGTAAATGGGAACAAGTCCCACCTTAGATTCCATAAGGCGTTTTCTGAGGCTGGGAATTTGTCGGGATACTCTTCGCAGCTGGCTGTCTCTTCGCAGCAGCACTTAAACCAGAATAAGAAGGACCTGAGAAGATTCCTTGCACAGCCTAGCTTTTCCAGACAACAGTTGGAACAAAGCCTGGGTCTGTTACAATCTGTGGTTGTGGTAGTTCCAATCATAAGATTGCCATTTTAGAATGTAAACAGGTCTAGCTTTCACATTCCAGGAAAAGGCTTTGCAATCCCTTTCATCTGAGATTGGAAAGACACTCCATCCACAGACCTGGGAGGGGTCTCAGGCAAAAGAGGTCGACTTGATTCCACCATTCGTATGGGTGATAATACATATAGATGCCTCCTTGACAGATTCAGGAGGCCATTGGGAGAATTGTCAGGTAGTGGGAAGATGGTCACCTGTTCTGAGGGAGTGTCAGATCAGCTTCCTGGAGCTGTTGGCTGTCTTTCTATCTCAGGAAACTGAAACCTTCAAAAGAGATCCACATTTTGTTGGCCCTAAACAATATGACTGTAGTGTCTTGTATAATGAGGTTGGGCTCACACTCAGCACCTCTCAAGTCGGTAATCATCAACATGCTTCCACATCCGGAAGTGGACCTGTTTGCCACATGTGAGTACCAGCAATTTTCAGCATACTCGTATGAGTCTCTATACCTGAGCATTCAGGGAATAGCAAGTGATGCATTCTTACAAGACTGGAATGGATGGAGGACAGTATACCTCTTTCCTCCAGCTTTCAATGGAACTGCTAACATAGTGGCGCCAAATTGGCTAAACAGCTATTTGTTTCTTTTGCCTCAACAACAGGTGACAGAATAGATTTCATTGCCATCTGCTGTTCTGTCCCAGGCAGGAGGAGGGAAAGTCGTCTACACACCTTCCTTTTTTGAGCTGTGACTTTCATGTGTGGATTTTTTAAATCTAGTCTGTCATGAAGATTATTTACCTAACATTACTCGGTACCTAGTGTAAAAACTACGGACTTCATCTATCCAACATACCGGTCCGTATGGAAAATGTGGTTAGATTACCACCACGCTGAGAGCTCAGTTGAAATCTGTTGAAAAAGTTTTATATTTTATTATATATATCTTTTGAGGTCAAGTGCTTGCTATTAAAACAATTATGGCATACAAACCAGAATTGTCAGAACTCTTACTTTATGGCTTTGGAATTGATTCTAATATGGAAATTGCTAATTCCCTCCTCCAAGGCTTCTCATTAACTGGTCCCTGAATAAGGTTTTAGACTCCTGTTATCCCCTTAATTCAGTGGGCCCAATACAACTGTAACTCGTAGGCTCCAAAAAGCAGTCTTCTTGACCGTTTGGCATCATGAGCTTGGATTAACAAACTAGACTCTCTTGGACGGGGAAAACTTTTCATCACATATACATCTAGCTGCCATTTACTATTGTCTCCTGGCCTATCAATTTTGGCCAAGAATGAGGATCTTTTAAAGGAAGTATCCCCTTTTCTGATAAGGGAACTCAGTATTTTGGACAAAACATTATGCCCAGTTCAAGCACTCAAGGTTTACCTAGCTGTCATGGTAAACATCCCAGAGGGTTCTCTTTATCGTACATCCTAGCACAAACAAACCAACACTCTCTCTCTCCATGGACTGAGAATTATTTTAGTGTCCCTCATTAAAGAGGCAGACCCTTACTCCTTTCCAAAGTCCCACAACATCCAAAAGATGAGTAGTATTTTCTTCTAAAACGTTTCTTTCGAAGAAGTCTCAGAGTGTATATGGGGTGGTTATTAGAGGCAGTATTCCTGAACCACGGAAGGTGCAATAATCCACCAGCCAGACCCAACATAATTAGGTAAGTCACCTTAGAACCACAAAGGATAATACAAATATAGGTTTGTGTGTTGTTTCATGTTCTTTATTGCCAAATCCTAATGGGCATCCGGAATAAAGAAAAGGGTTGATAACCTGTGACTTTACCTTGGATCAAAAATTCATGAAACACTATTGCCAGGAGAGTACTTCGGGCCATAAATTGATCTGGGTTCTTGGGATTTATTTATTAGGAGTTAAGCCACTTGGTCACTTCTGAATTTCTTTTGCAAGTTCCCTTGAGGACAAACAGCAGCTATGCTAAAAAAAAAAAAGTTATGACATAGAAAAAACCTATTTTTGGTAGCTGCTGTAAATCCTCAAACCCATCCACTTTCCCTGACAAAAAGGCATGGGACTGGGATGAACATTTATTTAGCAAAGACCTGGAGTGTAATGAGAAAAATAGCTGTCATATGCACTGCTGTCACATCTGTTCAAGTAGGATGAATGGAAAACCAAAGTAATTGCTGTGGACAGGAGATAGAGCCCTCCTGTCCTGAGTCCTTTATATTCTGTCACTGTGCAGACAAACACTATATATTCTCGCCGAGATCAACTGTAAGAGAATTCTTTGACTTTGGTTAGTCTGTCTTGTGGGGACCTCGGGGGACCACGAGAGTGTAACTCCTTTGAGGACTCACAGCGGCTACGAAAAGTATGTAAAATTTTCCTACAGCAAAACCTGTTATTTCAGTGTTGAACAATCTGTGAGGGGTATCTGTTTCACTATATCCATGTGAAGAAGGTTTGAAGTTAATCAGCAAAGCTACCTGCATACCATTTCCTGCCTTCACTTCAATGTTTTTTTACAATAAAGTTTAATATGCTGAGTTCATGATTTGTTCATCTTCTAGAGACATTCAGAGACTCTTATGAAGTTAGATAGTACATGCAATTTTCATGTACTGCTAACACATTGCATTTATTTTCACATATCATGAGTCTTTCAACATTGTACGATTTGAGCTGCTTAAGTTTACATCTCCTTACATAGCACTGTGTTGAGCTGAGACAATCCATTTAACCTCCATTCTCTGTAGGCTGAATATAAAGATGGCATTGCTAAGACCTCTGAATTTTTTTTAATGGCTGGATGATATCACCACCAAAAAATCATAAAGTTCACTGTAAAAAAATTCCCTCGTTAGTGTTACTGAAATCTTTATGAAAGAAAATCCAAATAATATTACTTCCCCTGTTGCTTTGAAATTCTAAAGTATCTCTTATGAGCCCTCTCCAGCTTTAGGCCGAATGACTCACCCACATCTTTCATATTATTTTTGGATTAACAGCTGCTTTCTGTGTTTATCTTTTCTTTCGACATCATCTTTCCTCCAGCAGGTTATCTGTTTGGCTATAAGATTGAAGACACCACCACAGTGCCCCCAGGTGATGATCTCTGAGAGATCTTTTTATCATACCTGAAGCTCCCATCACTTAATTCAATTAGTTACTAAGCACAGATAGTGTAGAAAAATTTGGCTCTAGTCTTCGAAATCAGATAATCATGAAAGCACAAGGGTTCGCTGACGATTCTTACGTATTTGTGTCAACACTCAATTCGGTTACAGCTTGTTGCAAATTAATTCAGAGCTTTGAGGTCGCAACAGATGCGAGACAACACAAATAAAACTATGATCATGGGTTTAAGTAACTGGATTAACTGGTTATTTCTGGTATTGTCTTTTGTAATAACTTTGATTTGATGTGCGATGGAAACTGGTCTGTTATTGCGAATAAGGTTGAAACTGCCATAAATATGTTGAGTATGAGGAAGTTGTCAATTTTCCAAAAGTATGGTATATAGCCCATACACTACCCCAAATAAAGAAATATACTTGTGAGATTAATGCATGTATCTTTTGGTACATTTGGAAGGGGATGTAAAATCACTCAAAAATGTTTTGCAACATACTTCAAAACTTTTCGGACAACAGCTTATAATAGCGACATCTGGCAACTCAGTAGGCTACCTGCAGTTTCCCTTAAACAGGGCTTTTTCTGATAATGTTGACTGTTGTCATACTTTACTTGATTAAAGGATGTTACTATAATACTTCAAAGGTCATCACTGTTCTTATGTTTTAATATTTTCATCTTCAAATGCCATCACTATCATTGTTTTATCACCTTCATATGTGTGAACTTTGTAGACATAGGCCTACGGCTATTATAAGTTCAACTATTAGCCTTATTAACATCAACAAACACGACTTTTGTAAAGATTTGCTTGCACATTATTATTAATCAAATTTTTGAATGACTAATCCTATGTATATTGTGAACTAGTGAAACTTAATATGAAATATACTGAACTAGACTAACAGATTTCACGTCTATTTTTGTAATACATAGAATATAATCACATTTATATATATATATATATATATATATATATATATATATATATATATATATATATATATATATATATATATATATATTATCATCATGTGTAATTTCTCATTTCTTTCATTGTTACTTAGCCCTATCATTTTGATGCCTCTTACGAAGTTAACTGAATATATAATGCCTATTTTTGTATTTCTTATTATCTAAGTTTCTAAAGAATTAAAATTAGCAAGAAGTTCACCATTAATTTAGTTATTGTTAAATGCCAGCAGTGAAGAAGACTACCATGCTCATCAGTGGAGAATGTCTCCTCCTCATCACAAAAGATGACTCTTACAGAAATCGTCGGCCACTGGATTATTTTGTAACGCAAACCCTAACCTCTATTCTTTGTGTTTCTCTGATATGAAGTGTTTCTTGGCAGGACTATGATGAAATATCTTGGTCTCATGTAGCCTGTTACGAATGCTTTGAGCAGCAACTTGAAGGGAGAGCGTAATGTTCTCTCTTTATAGCAACACCAGTTGTCAGGGGAGTTAGACGGAGCTCCTTGATGCCTCCTTCAGTGATCATCCGATGATGATCCTTAATAGTAGTGCAACAATGGGGTCGTCCTCCACTTTTTACAATGAATTTATCATATTTCCTCGTTCTCTCTGTTGTTGTATCCCTCTATACATGGTTGTTTTATTTACGCTAAGCTGCCGAGCAATATCTACGATAGAAACATTAGTCTCATGCAAGCTAATGATTGTGGTGCGGCTGAATCTATTGCCCATCTTATCAGCGCAAGTGACGAGACAGTTTAGTTTAACTTTCCTGCCCAAATGTGGAGACACACGATAACATACGACGTTATGAGATTTTTTATTTTTTGTTTTTGATAACGATAATGGTTGAATTCTTTCTTTCTTTATTTATATATAATTTCATTGATGATTATTCAGTATTATTTTATTAGTCAATAAGCTTTTATCTGGATTCGAAATATAGTTTCTCCTTTGACTCTTTTGCCCAGTCATCTGAAGTGAAATTTTTCAAAATGTTTCGTCATTTTTCGTAATATGAATTTTTCACTCACCATTCTTTTTTATATTGTTAACCATATGATTAATAACCAAAATCGAATCAGAAAATTACATTTCCTTGTAAATATCAAAAGAACAAATTACTGTTAGGTGGACAAAAACTTCTGGAACATGCTGCAAAACATTTCTGAGTGACTGTACAATCCAATAAGAAGGGCTATGCTGTGTTCACTTAGAAGTGAAGGGTGTTTGGGAATATTCGATGTATGCAGAGATGTTTTAAGTGGAATTGCTTTGAGTGTGTACTATTGTAAACTCAGATTTAGTGATCTGTTATTGTCAAGCGGAATAGTTGATGTATCTTATGTGACACTGGCGTTCTACTCGACTGCCATAGAGGTCATAAGGAAAATGTATACGCAAAACAACTTTCCACTTGTTACACGTAAGGAAACTTATTATTATCTCAAACTGTCTTCAGAACCAACCACTGAGAGTGATTACCCGCTGCTAGATTGGGTATTGATTTTATAAGTACTTTGGAGAGGGAACTTGTATACAAATATATGCATGGGATTTTGGCAACAAATCACAGAATAAAGATTTTAAGCATTAATGGTTCAGATTTATGTGATAACTGCAGTGAAACAGAATTTATATTACATATTTTTAGTTTTCTGTAAAAGAAAACTATTGTGCCTGCAGAGATCTTAAAAACTACTAAGGCTAGAGGGCGGCAAATTGCTACGTTGATCATCCACCTTCCAAACATCAAACATACCAAATTGCAACCCTCGAGCCTCAGTAGTTTTTATTTTATTTAAGGTTAAAGTTAGCCATGGATCGTGCGTCTGGCAGCACTTTCTGGAGGAGTGGAATGCATCCTTACTCTACCGCATCTGGGGAGTAACCAAAGCGCTACCGGTCGTAGCTGATGGTCTTCTACTTGTTTATTTTTGTAATCACATTAGGCCACTTTTGTTGTACTTTCAAAAGGTGTTTTTAAGATTTGTTGTATGAATCCGGATAACTTTATAAAGATTTTAAAGTTTAATTTCCACTGTAAATCAAAACTAGATGATAACAGTGCACTATGACAGGTTACCTATATGCAATGTGGGTGGGTCAAGCGAAAAGCTGTCGTTGTCTGATCTGATAATGTATCTTAAGTGTAAACTTAATTATGACGGATGGGTTTTGCGCAGTACGTAATAATAAAGAGAACTTTTTAAAGGTTTTCTCAAGGAAATACATGGAATGTATGGAATGTGTCTTTTAGAAAAATGCTGGCTCAATTGTGTACGATGCCGTTCCCTTTACCACTTATGGTCGGTTAGGCCAAACATTATCTAAGATGGATATTAATTATTGTCTGTGACGGCAAATTACCGAATTAGGTAATGTAATTATTGTACGCTGAGCATTTGTACAATTATGAAAAAGAGAGTCATATGAGTTGATTACTATGTGCTGTAATATGAAAACAATATGTAGAATACTGTTACATGGAAATTCCAAAACACGACATTGTAATTAAAGAATAATGTATTTTGTGCATTGGACATTTTAAATAAAAGAAAAAAGTTACTTCAACCTTGTTTAGAATCAAATCGATAGGTCCACTTCAAACACATCATGGTTGCCTCCTACAAATGCTTGATATTTCTGTCAGTTCCATAATGGCTAATAATGGACTCAGGCTACCATTTCCCGCATCTTCTCGTATTATTCAGTAAAGCACTAATGCACTCTACAGAATTTCCAATTGGATACCTAAACCTTGATTTCAGCTCTACCCGCCTTAATACTTTTTTTTTTTTTACCAACCTACCATGCATAACATAAGAAGTCTTACATTATTGACCCATCAATCGGATGAGGATATGACAGATTTAAATTAAGGATTATTTGACTTAATTATGCCCATACATTGGAAAGTTGTTTCCAAACACCCTTCTCACTTACACAAATATTCTGCCCTTGTAAGGCAATGGGTTTTACCTGCTAATAATGCAATATATCTCATATATACAGAGCATTTTCACACCCCAAGTCCCACTTCCGTTCCCACAAGCTGGGAACAGATCCATCAATCTAAGCGAGAATCTTGACTTTAAATAGGAAGGTGAAAGATTCAAAGTAGGCTGTATCTGCACTTGAGGAGGATATCCTACCCCCACAATCTAAACCTCCTTTGAATGTTCAAGTGGAAGGCTCAAGTGAAGGCAGTGGTTTGTACCTTCGAAAACATTTAAATTACCTTCTTTTTAAATCAGCTGGTAAAAGCGATGGCAATCCAGGTACTACTTGGGTGCTGGTTAACTCGTCTAGAGAAGCTGAACGACAATGCTGGAACAAAGATCCTTCTGGCTCATACCTCTATAAAATGAAACAAAAACAATAATTAAAAACATTTTCATCAATAAATGTCTTTATCAAAAAATCATATCAGTTCAATTAAAATATTTCCTTTCACACACACACATATACAGTACTGTATATAATACATACACACACACACACACACACACACACACACACACACACACACACATATATATATATATATATATATATATATATATATATATATATATATATATATATATATATATATATATGCAAACATTGTTAACTATGACAGCAAAGTTGCAGTTTACTAGTTTCTTACTAATGTTCTAAATTCTCCTTATTATCTTCCTCTGTTCCTCAGGCAACTGATGGAGTAAAGCACCAAAGTTCATTTTTATGGACGTTTTATTGGTTAGGACGTTTCGTCTCGTCTAGAGACATCTTCAGCTACAAATGAGTTTTGACAAAGAAATTCACACATATATATAATATTGTTTTGAGGGAATACTTGTCAAAAATATAACTATTTAATGGTTAAAATCCAATATTCAGCAGTTAGCACTTTGAAATGAACAGTTAAAACATACAGATCTGTTAGTAAACTTGTTTACAACTGTCCTGTTAACAATTACCAAATTACCAAGAATTGCTATTTAGGTATTTACATATTCGGAAACAACCAGATGAAAAATAATGCCAGCGTCACACTTAGGCGATTCAAGACCATGACTGTCGTAATTTGCTCATCACGACGCGGTTGACGACTGATCAGGATCAGTCGCGGGCCTCGGGCCTCAAAAAAAAAAAAAGAAAAATTCTGATTCTGACACTATGACATCAAACATAATGACCATTTACAACAGCAGTGCGGACGTTGAGATAAGGTTATGAACGTGCATAGTTGTACACAACAGTCGCCGATGATTAACAGACACAACAGCAGCATCATGTGTCGTGAAAATGCCTTTTCATAATAACCTTGAAAATGTACAAAAGAATTTACAGCAAGTACATGGCATACTTTGTACTGGATGGCACATGTTGACACTGCTAATTACGTCTGACGTAATCAAGTGCCGACACCGTCTCGTCAGTCGTGATGACATTACAACACAGTTGCATCATGCGGCATTACATGGTGACTTTTAACAGTCGTCATGGCTCGACCGCGTAGGTGTCATGCAGCCTCCCGCACATGCCATCACTTGGCGGACTTTGCCAAACTCAGCGACGCGGTTACAAATCATGCCGATTGATGCCAATTTGGTCGTACCTAGAGCGTAACCGTGTTGTAATGAGCAAATTACGATGGTCGTGGCCTTGAATAGCCGGAGTGTGATGCCTGTATAAACAGCTGAAAACAGAAGGTCAACAAAGAATCCATGAAAGAGACATTCAAATAGTAGCCTATATGTAAAATTAATGTAGTTTTTACATGTGTAAAAAGTATAAGTAAAATATAAATACAATGTTATCAATATCAATAGAACAAGATCAAACATAACAAAAATAAAAGATAACAAAAATATTTTCATAAGTCCAAATGTGTCGTTGATGTTGGACTTATGAAAATATTTCAGTTATCTTTATTTTTGTTGATTTATCTTGTTCTATCCTGATATTGATAACTTTGTATTTATATTTTACTTATACTTTTACATGTGCAAAAACTATGTTTATTAATTTTACATATGCTATATGAATGTCTCTTTTATGGATTCTTTGTTGACCTGTTTCAACTATTTATTTTTTGTCTGGTTGTTTCCGAGTATGTAAATACCTAAATAGCAATCCTTGGTAACTGCTAACAGGACAGCTGTGAACAAGTTATATATATATATATATATATATATATATATATATATATATATATATATATAATAAAATAATATACATAGTGGACCCCATTATTCATGGGGAATGTGTACCAGATGCCCCACAAATAGTCAACACCCCCTAAAAATGCTTAAAACTGTCTATCTTGAAAGTTCAAATACCAAATTTATACTTAAAGTATCATCCTACATCAAATAGGTCTCAAATTATTACTTTATTACTGTAAATCATTCAAATTATATTATTAAAAATATAATTTCAAAGTCATTTTCGACATTAGTACCCTTAAAAATATATACACACGTACTTCTAACCCTTCCAGACTAAGCAGAAAGATAGAGTGAGTTACCACTATTTCATATTCAGCCAGCACAAGCAAAGAGAGAGAGAGAGAGAGAGAGAGAGAGAGAGAGAGAGAGAGAGAGAGAGAGAGAGAGAGAGTTTATCTCTTCAGTCTCTTGAATAATGTTAATTCATTTCTCTTTAAACGACTGACAAAAGAATTGTTTGTTTTTGTCTTCCAAAGATGTACGTTATGCTTTTAAAAAACTATGAACTAAGTATCTATTTATCTAGCTGTCTATTTATCTCACATTCTACCCTTTGGGGGGAGAGAGATTTTTCAGTATACTATCCTGCTGTCAGGTCACTTGACATATTTGACAGGTTCACCCTCCCCCATGAGCTTGAAGACTCAGGAAAAAAAGATTGGGGTGAAATTTGTTTGTTTAATTTTTCATTTACTTACTATAGAAATGCTTAAATGTTGTGATTACAGTATATTATTATTATTATTATTATTATTATTATTATTATTATTATTATTATTATTATTGGAAATTAGTACTTATTATTAGGTAAATCATTTATCATACAAAACAAAAACACATAACAAAATTCTCATCATCAGTAAGAGAGAGAGAGAGAGAGAGAGAGAGAGAGAGAGAGAGAGAGAGAGAGATAACTGGGAAATAGGAAGGAGAGAAAGAGAGATAAACATTACGTATTATTTCATCTCATTACATATTTAATCTTACATTATTATTATTATTATTATTATTATTATTATTATTATTATTATTATTATTATTATTATTATTATTATTATTTGAAAATTAGTGAATCATGTTTTATCATGAAAATGCATTTAGTCATGAAAATAACATCAAAATACACTAATTAGTGAATATTTCAACAAAAAATTCTGCCAACTGCCAAATTTTTTCGTGAATAATTTATAGCTATGTTCTCCACAGAAAATCCCATGAATCAGTGAGTCTGTGAATCATGAGAACACGAATATGGGGTTTTACTGCATATAATACATATATATATATATATATATATATATATATATATATATATATATATATATATATATATATATATATATATATATATATATATATATATATATATATATATATATATATATATATATATATATATATATATATATATATATATATATATATATATGTATATATATATATATATATATATATATATATATATATATATATATACAGTATATATATATGTGTGTGTATGTATATATATATATATATATATATATATATATATATATATATATATATATATATATATATATATATATATATATATATATATATATATATATATATATATAACCACAGAGCTTCTTAACTTCTCGAACTCTTCACGCTTTTTGGATATGCCTGCTGCTACAGAGCATTAGATCCAAATACAAGAATCAAGATCTAGATGAACAGGTGTAACACTCGTGAGCGGTGGCAAAATATGATGTCACTGACGCCCATGTTATGTCTGCCTTTGCTAAGTGAACTAGGTCAGTTGGCTATAGTTTGAGATAGCACATGGAAGCTTAAAGGTTCTTGGTTTCCAATGCCGAATAATTGCTCAGTTTATGGTTGTAATAACCGAATGGTTTCATGCCCGTCACCGTGCTGATCACACCAACATGCTGTCATCCTTTATGCTCATTTCAGTGATGATGATTATGAAGATGACCTAAAGGCAAGGCTTTCTTTAGCAGGTGTAGAAAGGCCCTTAAATGTAATGCTATGCCATCAAAGGCATTATATAAAGATAAGCTGGAACTTGCATATCATATTTCCAGGTTAGCCTAACGTCAAGTGCGGTTGTGATAACAAACAAGGTATTTGGTACTGTTAGGCTATATAGGACTTCAAAATTTCTGCATTATTGTTGCATTTTTTAAAAATTTCTGCACTCTTGTTTTTATCAAAGTTTGTGCATTACACTGTTAGTGCAATGGCCGTGATGGTGGGTTTAAATAATAAGTCCAGGTTAAGTATAGGCTACATCGTTTATTCTGAACACACACAGACAGCGGACGGGAGCAGCTCGACAACAAAGGTATTATAGGTAAAAGACAAATGAAGGCGCACAAGCATATCGTACTTGAAGGGGCATCATAATATTGAAAATAAAAGATGTTTACTTTCCTAACACCCCCTCATAAACTTTAATTCCATTTCAGTGGTATATCTCAAAGAAACTCATATCCAATGGACAAACGTTACAAAAAGTATTAGAACAGCACATATAAAAGAATGCATATATCACAATCAGCATAAATTCAATTAGGTAATAATCCTAAAATATGAAGGTAAACACAAATTTATCATGAAAAATATTGAAAATCAATTCAAAGGTCAACGAAAGTACATTCTTAATAACGCATCCTAAAATGGTTCAACTGTTTTAGTCACAGGTTTAGTAAACACATCTGCTTTATTCTCACTGGAAGGGACACACATTAAATTAATATTTCCATTCTGAATTTCCCTGTGAATAAAATGATAAAGTATGTCTACACATTTTGATCTTAGCAAGTTTAATTGCACCCCGGTTATCTACAAACACACTGATGGATTTAATTTTCACACAAATCTTATCAGTAAATAACTGTTGCAAAAATTTAGTTTTTGGATAGCAAATGTTAAAGACACATGAATTCTCTACTTCACAACCTGCAGCTACAATACTCGGCTCCTTACTTCTCCAAGAAGTAGGAGAACCATATACTGTACATTCATATGGCAACAACAACCTGAAAAACTAGATTACAATCCTCTGTACCTTTCCAGTACAAAACAAATTCACACACTGATAGATGACTCTGTGGGTACGACCACACTGCAAGAGGCGAGTCGCGCAGCACGAGCGGTGCGACACTAAACCTCGCTGCTCGTCGCACACGATGCAGCATGTTTAAAAAAAAAAAAAAAGCCGAATTTCAAGCATTTTCCTTCGGGAGAATTGGGCTCTCTGAAGCTTGTTACAGGTTTATTCAGGCTCTTTTCAAGTTTGCTGAGCAATATATCGAACCAGCCCTGGCTCATTCGTAAATATTCATAAAAATTTGTCATCGTGCGTTCGAGACTGTATATATATATAATTATAAAATTCACTATATTCCATTCTTCTCTTAAAATAATGAATCCCGATTTTTTACTGGCTTTTCATCAAATTTCATGGAAGCATTTTCAAATAAAAATAATTTACTTGACAAACTTGATGATGATGTTTCGCACTCATGATAAGCTTCGACTAACGTGTATCGCGCGTCTTCAACGGCTTCAGTGTGGCCATGCAACGCATTGATGCTACTGCTGCTGCTAGTTGATAGACGCTGCCATGCCGCTGGCCGTTTGCAGTGTGGTCGTGCCCTGAGAAGGCTCTGCCATATGCTGAGAAAGCTCAGACACTGTATAACTTAAATCAGGGTCGGTTCAAGTCATGACAAATATTAGGCTTACTACAATATTTCAATAGTGCACAATCATTCTAATTCCTACATGATTGCTTTAAACCATACAAAGATTTGTTCAGTTTCCAAACTAATTGCTCACCATTCTTGCTTGTCTCAATATAGGCCTAACCCTCAAGCTGTTGCACAAAAATTTCACAATCAATGCTGGAATTAAAATATGCACTTCTGAAATCCATACAATGTAAGCCTACCATAAAATTTTCTTGCACTGACATTTGCATAAGCATTCTAATTGAGGCCATGCATGCAGTAGATGAAAATGTATCGGTATAATCGATACTTTCTACCTGGGAATACCCCTTTGCAACATAGCGGGCTTTAAATTGCTCTTCCCCTGTCAATCCTTCTTTTAAAACATAGACTCATCATCCACCAACAACAGAAAGGTCTGTTGCCAAACTGGACAATTCATAAGTTTTATTATCTTTAAGAGACTGCATCTCTTCATTCATTGCAGCCTTCCATTTGTGAGCTTCAAGCAAATTCATTGCCCCGAATAATTTTCAGGTACTTCAGAAACTTGTAAAGGTGTCAAAGAAACGAGCAGATAAAAGTTACTGCTACTTTACTGCAGATCCAGGCAGTTTATATGAATGCCGACTAGCGCCGGCCCGCGAAAGACAATGGAATTGACTGTGACCTGAGGCCAAACAATAAACAATAATATGCAGTGAACGAGTACAAATTACAATACAAAACATACAGAACTTCAATATGGATACAGTCTTGATGCCTGTGAATGAAGAAACATATGATACACAATGTGTGACATTTGTATAAATACGTATAAAGTAAAAATGGTTAAAAATGCGTGACCTGGCACGTCTTAGGCGTGACTAATTGAGTTTGAAGAAAATGGGAAGTCACCAAAGAAAACATGCTCAGCGGAGATTTAGTTAATGGCGCCGCCGAAACACTACGCTGGCGCCGATGTGGTGACTTTACAAATACTCCCCCCCAAGACAAGGGACGCGTCTGACTAATCCCTGTATCTGCTGGGATGCTGAAGGGTGCCGCGGTTCCTTGAAGATAACGAAGGGGTCTCCCGCCTGTGAGGCCGCTGGTTGGGCGGTCCCTTCCTGGGGCGGCCGCGCCTGCGGGGGTGAGGGCGTGCTGGAGTGCGGATGGGCGGAAGGGGTGCTGCGTCGCTGTCGGGACTCTCCGACAGAAAGGCGGGCTTTAAGCGGTCTATTGAAACCCAGTCGTCCTTCCCAAGGAGTGCCAGCCGGAACGCCTTGCTGTTCCGTTCCAGCACGCGGAAGGGTCCCCTGTGGGGCTTGGTTAGTGTTGGACAGACGGCGTCGACTCTGGACGAAGACGTGGGTGGCGGATGACAGCTGTGGCGGCATGAAGGTGGTTGATTTGTCAATGTATGAGCGCCTGCAAGGGCTTAACTTGCCGCCACGCCGCGGAGCCTCTGCAGTGATGGGGTGGCGTTCATCCGTCACGAGCTCTCCAGGCACCACGAGCGGTTCCCCATAGGTTTGTTCAGCTGCAGACGGGTGCCGTTGGCTCTGGGGCGGTTCTCAACCCAGGAGGACCCACGGCAGCTGATGTTTCCAGTCCTCGGCGCAGCGGGCCATGAGGGATGACTTTAGGGACCTGTGGAATCGTTCGACCAGGCCGTTGGCGCTGGGTTGTCTTGCCATGGTGGTGATGCGTGGTTCCCAGCAGTTGAGCCAGGGTGGACCACAACTCGGTTGTGATGTGATCCGGGACGCCCGGCGGCTAACCCAACTGGAGAGCAGGGCCTCGGCGCTGCGCTGGCGGTGGCTTCTTGCATGGGTGTGGCTTCGGGCCACCTCGTCGAACGGTCTACCACCGTCAGAGAGGTATCTGGATCTGCCTGATGGGGAAGGGGCCCGACGACGCCGATGTGGATGTGGCGGCGCGCTCTGGCTGTGGGAACTCGCCTACCCCGACTGCGTGTGACGACCCACCTTACTGGTCTAGCACTGCAGGCACTGTTTTGCCCAGGACGTGGTGTCCTTGCACCCGTGCCAGATGAACTTTTTGAAAAAGCAGCTTGGCCGTGGTCCTGCCGGAGGGGTGTGAGAGGCAGTGAATTATGTCGAATATCTGGCGGCGGCGTGAGGCTGGAACCAAAGGGTGGGGCTGACCTGTGCTGATGTCACAGAGCAGGCTTGGGCCTGGGGCGAGGGTCACGCCCCGCCACTTGAGGGACGTGATAGCAGTCTGCGGTATGCTGGGGTTTCTGGGTCAGCGGCCTGTTCTCTGGCGAGGTCCTGGTAATCCACACCAAGCTGCACTGCGTTCAACTCGACTCTGGAGAGGCGTCTGCTACGGGATTTTTCTTGCCGGGAGATACCTGACGGAACGGGTAAATTCGGCTATGGCTGAGAGGTAGTGCTGCTGTCTGAAGACCATGCGTCCCCCTGCTTCGTGAAGGCGTGAACCAGTGGCTGATGGTCTGTGAAGATTGTGAAGGGCGCCCTCCAGGAGGAACTTGAAGTGCCGAACTGCGCGTTACATCGCGCAGAGTTCCCTGTCAAGGTGCTGTAGCGGTCTCTGCGGGATTGAACTTGCTGAAGAAGGCGATGGGCTGGGGGCGCCGTTGATGATTTGCTCCAGAACAGCACCGCAGGCGGCGATGTTACTGGCGTCTGTCGCCAGCTGGAGGGGGCCTTGGGATCCTGGTGTGCCAAGGCGTTGCCTTAGCGAGGGCGGCCTTCGTCAGGAAAAGGCCTGCTGCTGGCTGGGTCCCCAAGACAGGGACTTCGGTTGGCCTTTTAGGACTTCCGTCAGGGGGCCGTGGTGTGCGTGATCCCGGGATGAACCGCCTGTAGAAGTTTACCATCCCAAGGAACTCCTGGACGGCCTTGACGGAGGTGGGGTCGGGGAACCTGGCTGCGGCTGCTACTGATGTAAGAGGGCGGACGCCTGTCGGAGACACCTCGTGACCCAGGAATTCTGCTTTCTGGACGCCGAAGGTGCACTTGTCAAAGCGGACGACGAGGCCGTTCTCTTGGAGGCACTGCAGGACTGCCCTGATGTGTCTCTAGTGTTCGCTGTGAGACCTGGAAAATATGAGAATTTCGTCAACGAGCAGATGCAGAGATTTAGGTCTCCCTGGATGCTGTCCATGAGCCGCTGGAAGGTGGCCCCAGCGTTCCTCAGCCTGAAAGTGGAGAAGGCGAACACATAGGACCCGGAAGGGCGTGATGATGGCTGTCTTTGGTATGTCCTCTGGTGCAACAGGTACCTGGAAATAAGATTTAAGAAGGTCCAATTTAGTGAATACTTTGGCCCCGTGAAAGGAGGCCGTGAGGTCCTGCATGTTGGGTAGAGGGTAGTGGTCGGGCTCTGTTGCAATGTTGAGCCGCCTGTAGTCGCCAAAGGGGTCTCCAGGAGCCGTCCGGTTTCTGCACCATGTGGAGGGGGAGGCCCATGGACTGGAGGCTTTCCTGCAGATACCATCCGCTCCATCTCTGCGTCTTTTTCGCCTCCTGAAGGCGCTGAGGGGAAGCCTTCGAACTCGCATGTCGGGGCCCTTTAGTCGTTATATGGTGGTATATGCCGTGCTTGGCTGGGCCCTGGGGACTTGGCGAAGCTCGGGCTTGAATACCTCAGGGAACTCAGACAGTAGGTGTGCATACTGGTGGGGGCGACGGCGCTGATGGTGGGTCTGGGTCCCGCTGTTAACGGGAGACCGGCAGGAGTCGGTATCGAGGAGGCGCTGCGCCTCGCCGACTAGCAGGCCGGTGCGCCAGAAAATCGCCCCCAGGAGTGGGGTTCCCTACGTCCGCGATTTATGAAGTCCCAGGAGTAACTCTGGCTGCGATGGAGATCGACAGGGGCCTAGTGCCGTAGGGAGAGGATGGGGTTCCGTTGGCGGCTGTCAGGAAGGCGACCGGGTCTGGTGTCTGCCGCGGTCCTCTCTGGATGCCAGGAAGATCGATTTAAAGGCCCCTGTGTCGACCAGAATCATCCTGCCGGAGACGGTGTCACACGTAAAACCTACTGTTTTTGAGCCCCTGGGTTCTTCGGCTGCCATGGCGGCCTGTCCTGCTGGCCGCCGCCACCCCCATTTTTTGAACAGGCGAACGAGCAGGGCGACAGGCAGTTTCGGGCGTCCTTTCCAAACCACTTGTGGTAGCAACAGAAGCCCGGGGACCTCCATCTGCTGTGGTTCGTGGACGTCTGTTGGCGATGGCGTTGATCGACTGCTCTACATCCTCTTCAGGCTGGACGGAGCTGACCGGCTGTGTGGCCAGTTTTAGCCGCTGTGAAGCCTTGACGGAGTCTGTGAGATGTTGCGCCGTCTCTATGAGGTCCTCGATAGGCATGGTGTAGGGGTGAGCGATCTGGTTGCGTACCTCCGGGAGGAGTTGGCGGTTGTAGATTTCCCATGCGGCTTATCTCCTGCCGCTTCTTTGCCACCCAAGTCTGGTAGTGACAGGAGATCCACGACCATGCTCCAAGCGCTCTCTGAATTGAGGTCGTGGCGTGGGTTTATGGTGCAAGGTCGATAGCACGGGCGTTCCCGCTCGGCAATGGGCAGGAGCAAGCTTCGAGGAGGAACTTTTTTTGTGGTGCTGTATGAGGTGTGTGTTTCGGTACTCGCGCGATGAGTATTCTGTACACGCCTCGAAGGGCGTTGAGCACTGTGTCGGCCTGTAGGATTTCGTCCGTCAGGTCCACGATTCTGAAGTGGCTCTCCACCCCGCGCAGCCACATCGATGGGTTCCCTTGCATAAACGGGCGGCAGTTTCACGGTGAGGGCGCCCACGATTGTGTTGCCCGCCATCGTGTGTTCGGGCGCTGGTGTGGAGTTGCGGGAGGGCCTCGATGCAGGGGCGGGCGTGGTGTGATGGGAGGTAGGTAAACCTCGAGTCTGCGAGGTCCGCGTTTAACTGCATGAAGGAGGATACCGGCGTCCATGCTCGCTCCTTGATCCCTTACTGGAGTGGGGTACTGCTCGCTTCAGTACGCACTTTCGTGCGCCGTGTGGTTCCGCTTAGTGACGCTGGTGGGGTACGCCGACGAGAGTCAGCATGCTCAAACGCTGGTTACAGCGCTGTGTTTAGGCCGCTTAAGAGCGTTTTTGAGAAATCCTGGAGCCAAGACTAAGTCGCCGTGTCGGTCCGTTAATGGCTCCGGGATACCGGGGTCACCACTGTAAAGGTGTCAAAGAAACGAGCAGGTAAAAGTTACTGCTACTTTATTACAGATCCAGGCAGTTTATACAGCGCCGACTGGCACCGCCCGCGAAAGACAATGGAATTGACTGTGACCTGAGGTCGAAACAATAACAATAATATGCAGTGAACGAGTACAAATTACAATACAAAACATACAGAACTTCAATATGGATACAGTCTTGATGCCTGTGAATGAAGAAACATATGATACACAATGTGTGACATTTGTATAAATACGTATAAAGTAAAAATGGTTAAAAATGTGTGACCTGGCACGTTTTAGGCGTGACTAATTGAGTTTGAAGAAAATGGGAAGCCACCAAAGAAAACATGCTCAGCGGAGACTTAGTTAATGGCGCCGCCGAAACACTATGCTGGCGCCGATGTGGTGACTTTACAAACTTTACAACAGCAATGAACAGAATACCCCAATAAACCAACCTCATCGGGATCAACATAGTCTTCCAGGTACCTCGGAGCGTGTTGCTCTCTCTTTCTGGATACCAGGACACACCCTCTTCCTGAACAGTTTCAAGGTTTACTGGTCCGATTTCATTTGTAGACTTTTCTTCTCGCCTACTATCAATATCAACGGGAATGCCCCAGTATACTCATTTCGTTTGGGAGGATTGACATTTTGACATATTTTGTCATCAGGAACAATTTTCCTTCCCTTACAGTCGATATAGCCTACTCATCATCTTCACTGTCTGAATTATCATACCCATTCTCTGATTCTTAATTATATCAGTGAAGTGAAATAACCTCTTCTCAAATTGTCAGTTTCAGGGTAATAAATAAATAAGAAAGATAAGCGGGGCTTGAGGGGCCATAACCAAGAAATAAATATTCCCTCATCACATTTGGGTCAAGCTTTTCTTCTCTTCAATATAAGCATAAATAACAGTGAGTGACAAAAATATGCATATTTTCAAGTTTTGGTTTCTTGAAGGTCAACATTTCAAATGGGGTTTTACCTACTCTAGGGCTATAACACCTGTTTCTTATATAAGCAGCAGCTCTAACAGCATAATTCCAAAGAAATTTTGGTAGCCTAGCCATTTCAAATAATGTTAGCCGTGGGGTGAATGTGGGAAGAAAACTCCTGCTTTATCTTATTACCAACAAGAAACTCCTTAAACTCTGAGGAAGTAAACTCACCTTCATTGTCACATCTTCATTTTTTGACAACACCAAAAGAACTTGTGTCAGCAAGAAGTTTCCTAGTTGCATTAAGAGCATCACTTTTATTTTTTTTTCAAGAAATAGGCAAAAACTATACTTGAATAATCATCTACAAACACAATACAATATTGAGACTTTTCTCTTGACTCAACCTCATAGGTCCAGCTAGGTCACAATGAACAAATTCCATTCTATTTCTAACTCTTTCATCTTGTAACCTATTCCCAGACAAGTGCATTTTCCCTTCATGACAAGTTTTACAGTCAACATTACTTTTATCACCTAGTTTCATATCTTCAGTATTACTAATTTCAAAATCTCTTTCACATTACAGCGCCCCAAAAACCTTATGCCATTCTTCTAAAGAACGAGACTTTTGGGAATTTACGTTATTCAGATACTACAACTTGCCTTTCTTATTTATTTAAAGAGAGATGCCATTTGAACTTTTCAATTCTGAAGATTTAAGATTTAAAATTACACTAGCACCCGTATCAACAGCTGCTTGAACAGAGAAAATATTTTGTTTAAAAGTTGGAATATAAAGAGCATTATCTAGAGTTACACTCCTTTTGGTACCATTTTTAATGTGAAGAACAACTTCAGTCTTCCCTTTACCTGCAACAATATTATTAGGCTTAGCACCATCTGCAAGTTCAATCATATGCTTAGTAGCATCAAAATTCTTATCAAAACACTTAAACTTTGACTTATCAGTAATTATATGGGCTGTTGCGCCACAATCTACAAGAATATTACAATCATCAAGACCATTAACTACAGGGCAACCTATCTTAAAACAAATCTTCATTAGTCTCACTATTAGGCTTAGGCCTACATGATTTCTTCACTGCAATATTCTTTAGACACTCATTAAAGTTGAGAGTAGTGGATCTACATTCTTTACACCACATTTACAGTACTTTCGTTTTTCTTGGATTCACACTCGTAGAATTTGTGGCCTGGCTTACCGCAAGTATAACATGTTCCTGATGAAACCTATTCTTTCCTTCAGGACTCTCCTTGGACTTCACCTTGAGGATCTTATCACTCTCTTCAGTGTGTTCAACACGGCTTCTCTGCAATTCTTCATAATTTCTAAGGAGAGATGTCGAGAATCTTCCCCCACGACTGGGAAGATTCTAAGTCCCTGATGGTATGGGACTGGGATGGTCAGGCCTAAAGGGCACTACCAGCAAACGTGGAAGTGAAGGTCCATCAAGATCAGGCAGGGTTTTACAATTTTATTTAAAAAAATAGACTAATTAAATTTAACATACATTATCACACAAGGGCCACACGGTCGGGTACAAGAGACAATGCTGAAAACTATACAAAACCCCATAAAACTCAAAAAAACATGCCTCTAAAAGCTACAATTTTGCACAAACTTATTTCCGAACAATCAGGCTACACTTTAAATGAATATTAACTATATCAAGCCCCGGATGGAAAAAATGTGAAGTGATTAATTTAGCATACTAAAGGAACCAGCTCTTGACTTTAAAATGAACAATTTGGCTGGGGAGGTGACGACATGGAGAGTGCTTATCTTACCTCAATAGTAGGCCTATGCCCTCGAGAAAGACGCATATCACCTCTCCGCATGCCTCGTCGTCACCTCGGTTCCCTTTCAAAACTTATACATTGGTTATTTTACTAAAGGAGGTACTCGAATTATATAAAAAGGAGCCTCTCCGACATTCCCGACACAGACAACACATGCAATTCGCCGGACACAAATAACAATCAGACATATTTACAGAAAAAAAAAACCACGACCTCAGCTGCCAGCTTATTACTCCCCCTCACTTATCCTGAACATCGTGAAGGATTGTCGAGAAAAAACAGATTAAATTTTTTCATGACATACTCCACACCAGAATTTCTGGCTGAATGGCGCAGCAATTGGAAGGTTAGGCAGGTGAGGCTCGAAGATCAGAGGTTCGTCGCGGCCTGCACTCAATTGCAGCGCTACAACTGAAAGGCAGCTCACGACAGACTTACAACAATCAAAACATGAGAGTAACCACTCTCAGTAAACACAATGACACCTAATGCGTGTCGCATAAAGGGACTTATATTACATTTCATTCAACTCAAACATGCTTGTGCGACGCGTTTCGGCAGCACGAAGCAACAATACCGATAACACTCATTTTCTATCACTTCAAATCCTTTCTAACCTCCATTTCTGCATTCTAAGTCTTTGGGCTATTGCTGCCCTTCTTTTCGGTCTCGCTCGCTCACTCGTACCAGTATCCAATTGTTCTGCGCGTACATTAAACTCGCTCTGTGCAAGTTCACTATTCTCGCAAGAACCTACACTTTCTCCTTCAACTCCCACACTTGGTGTGGTGTCCTCTTCCTCATTCACTTCATCGATGTGTTCATATCGTAATTTTCTTCACCCTCATTATACTTGCACGCACTCATTTCAAGGGGAATGATGAGTACAACTAGTTGCAAAGTTTTTTCCCCTTCATAGAGTACATTAACAAAGTATACGACTCCATCGTCATCTGGATAGACGACAACAATTCTACCCAAGGGCCAGTAACTCCGTTTTCTATGGTTGAGTTTCACCAACAGAATGTCTCCAACACTCAGTGAAGATTTGGGTCCCACACAAAAGTCGTGCCTCTCCTCCAATAAACTCAAGTACTCTGTCTGCCACCGATGTCAAAACATTCGCAGGGTGTCGGTGAGACAAATACTGATGATATTTTTGCTTCGTTGTTGACTTGCAATACATATGCTCACGTTGCACAACAGGTGAAGTCAGTCGGATCATGGATCCTCGAATCAGATGAGAGGGCGTAAGAACTTCGTCTTCCCGGCCATCACCGGTATACATAAGAGACCTGTTGTTTACCACTGCTTCTGCCTCCTTCACTAATGTATGGACCTGCTCCTCGCTGAAGATTTTGCGCCTGAAAGATACTTTGAGGGCGTGTTTCACAATGCCGATTAGGCGCTCGAAGAATTCTCCCTTCCATGGAGATTGCGGAGTCTGGAAATGCCACTGTATCGAACTGTCAAGTTTTTGCCTTCGTCGAAGATGTCCTGTAGGAATGTGCTGGCGGCGCAGAAGGTCTGGTGATTGTTGCTGTAGATACTACAGGGCGTCCCGTGCGTTGCAACAAGTCTCCTGAACATCAAGATGAAGGTGGCAGTGTCGAGGGTCGAACAGTAATCTAAGTAGACGGCTCGGCTGCTCATGCAAGTTACCAACAGGATGCAGCCTATCCCTCCTTCTACCTGGATAGGTCCAGTGTGGTCGAGGCCAATACAAGCAAACGGCCGTGACATCCGTGTTCGTGCAATGGGGAGCGGCAGGGGAGGTGGGAGGTGTAGAAGGGGCCTGAAGCATTTAATACAAGCTACACATCTGCCAACCACCTGTTTCGCCAAACATCTCAATCCTGGACACCAACATTCCTGGAGAAAATAGCCATTAGCAAATTCACGCCACAATGCATGTTCAGATTATGCAAGTGTCTCAGCAGGTTCTGACAGACCTAACCATTCCTAGAGTGCCAGGTCCTGACCTAACCAGATGTAACCAACCTAATGTAACATAGGGCGGCGCGCCCTTACCTGGCCGGGGGTTGGACCCCCCCAGAAAGCCAGCTAACATAAATCGGGTCATGGAACTACTTACCTTGGCAGAGTGATTGTAGTCTGGGCAGAAGGTGTTGTGCAGCCTGGCCAACTAAACTGTAAACTACCTGATTGTACTAATTTACCTTTAGTGGGTAACAAGATTAAATGATCTCTATTTCCTACAGCATTCTTTAACCTATTTCTAGAGTATCTTATACCCTCATCCAAAACTAACCCTAACTGTTAATGAAATTAATTATATCATTGGGTACTTTACATCCTTTTTCCAAATAACTATAAACTGAAGGCAAATAATGTTTTTGTTCCAAATAAACAAGCTTCAAAAATGGATTAGCATTACTTTTTAAAAATGTCAACACTATTTTCATAATACCCATCAAAATGCTAAATTCAACAATACTCTCCATTATAGGCCAGATGTCTGCAGGTTGTAACATGGCTACTTCTTCCTGTAGTTCACGAAGGGCGGCAACAACTTGCTTGTTAGCCTGGCTTAGCGAGGCTTCATCTAGTAGCTGTGGGGGATCGGCAGGACCTTCTACATGAAGAAACTGGGGTCCTTGGTGCCACCACTGGCTGTCTGTTAGCTCTCTCATACTGGTCCCTCGGGACAGAAGATCTGCTGGATTACTTTTCGTCAGCATATGCTTCAGAATCATCCCACACTCCTGTAAAAGAGAGTTAGCCTCTCCCATCCTATTAGCTGTAAACACATTACTATTCTCCTCTTTGCTATTTACCCAGGTTATAGCGACTTTACTGTCAGTCCACATCACAACTGTTCTGACTTTTAACAAATTCTTCAAACTTCTACCTAACCTAATTCCTAATAACAAGGCTAATAACTCTAATTTAGGTATGGTCAACTGTTGTTGTTTCCTAGGGGTTACACTCATTTTGCTAGTCAACAGGTTAGCTTCTCCTTACTTCCCCTGACAGGCTACCACCCCATATGCCTTACTTGAGGCATCAGTAAAACATGAATTTCTGACTCGCCTGTCAAAGTACCTCTTAAATTTCAACTTATGCCCATTGACAAACTCTTCTACGATCTTCATAGCCTTTAAGAGGTGCAAAATAATGAGCAGGAGGACAGGTACTGCTAGTTTATTCAGAACGCAGGTCGTTTATAAAGCGGCGTGCGGACGTCACAAAGAGGAATACAATAGAATTTAGGTGACCTGAGGTCAATTATTCTCGGTAATAATTATAATGGATAAACACAAGTAATGTAAAAAGTAAGTTCACAAGAATTGTCATAACAACATCCTAACACATGTGCAACGAAAACAGATACAAATGAATTAGTAATAGATACATATTTACACAGGAAAAATATGGCTAATTTTGCTTGACCCGATCTTGTAGGAGTGATATCGAAGAAAACAGGTGGTTCACCATAGAAAACCCGCTCAGCAGGGACTCTACAAATGCTCCCCCCTCCAAAGACATGGGTAACGTCGGGGGGGTGTGGTGTGAGCGGGAGTGGCTGGCTGTGGCGCTGGCTGGTTGCTTTCGGGGGCGGCCACGCGACCTCCTTTTTGGGGTGGCTCGGCTGCGGAGGTGACAATTCTTGCGGAGGGCGCTGCGTGGTATCGTCTGCTGCTTCCTCCAACAGGGCGGGCTTGAGACAGTCGAACGACACCCAGTCGTCCTTCCCGTGCAGGGGCGAGGCGGAATGCTTTGTTGTTCCTCTCGAGCACGTGGTAGGGCCTGGTTAGTGGCGGGCGGATGGCATCATTCCTGACGAAGACGTGGGTGGTGGAGGACAGGCCGGGAGGCGTGAAGGTTGCTGACCTATCAGCATATGTCCGCTGGCAGGGGGCGAACTTCCCGACTATGTTGAGGAGCCTCTGGACTGACGGGTTGTGACGATCTCCCATGATGAGTTCGCCCGGGATGATGAGGGCCTCCCGTAGACTTTGCTGCGGATGGAGTCGCCGTTGGCTTTGGGGGCGGTTCTCAGTCCGAAGAGGACCCAAGGCAGCTGGTACTTCCAATCCTCAGCAGTGCAGCGGGCCATGAGGGACACCTTCAGGGACCTGTGGAATCTCTCCACCAATCCATTGGCTGCAGGGTTGTAGGCGGTGGTGGTGTGGTGAGAGGTCCACAGCAGGTGTGCCAGGCCGGACCACAGCTCGGACAGGAAGGCCGGGCCCCTGCTGGTGGTTATGTGGTCCGGGACACCGAACCGGCTGATCCAGCTGGAGAGGAGGGCCTCGGCGCACGCACTGCTGTGGCTTCCTGCATGGGCGTCGCTTCAGGCCGCCTGGTTGAGCGATCGACGACCGTCAGGAGGTATCTGGCCCCACCTGATGGGGAAGAGGGTCTACCATGTCTACGTGTATGTGTCCAAACCGCCTCCCCGGCTGGGGAAACTCACCTACCCCTGTCTCGGGTTTGGCACCTGATGCACTGTCTCGCCCAGGCCGTCGCGTCCTTCCGCATACTGTGCTAGAAGAACTTCTCCGCCAACAGCTTGACCATCATCCTGCTGGAGGGGTGGGACAGCCCGTGGATGACATCAAACACCAGACGGTGGCGGGAGGTGGGTACCAGAGGACGAGGCTGGCCGGTGCTTACGTCACACAGCAGTTTTGGTCCCCAGGGGCGAGGGCACGTCCTTCCACTTGAGGGACGTGATGGCGGTGCGGTAGGCTGGAGTCTCTGGGTCGGTGGTCTGTTCCTGGCGAGGTTCTCGTAGTTGATCCTGAGCTGCACCGCATTGAGCTCGATCCTGGAGAGGGCGTCTGCTACAGGATTCTTCCTGCTGGGGAGGTACTTGATTGTGCAGGTGAACTCTGCGATGGCCGCAAGATGCCGCTGCTGCCTGGAAGACCATGCGTCTCCCTGCTTTGTGAAGGCGTGGAGCAGCGGAACTTGAAGTGACGTACCGCCCGATACACTGCGCAGAGTTCCCTGTCGAAGGTGCTGTAGCGGGACTCTGCGGGCTGAACTTCTTGCTGAAGAAGGCGATGGGCTGGGGGGCTCCAGCAATGATCTGCTCCAGGACGGCCCCACAGGCGACGTTGCTGGCATCCGTCATCAACTGGAGAGGGGTGTTGGGGTCCTGGTGGGCCAAGGCGGCTGCCTCGGCGGGGCGACCCGTCAGGGAGAAGGCCTGCTGCGGTCGGGTCCCCAAACTAAGGACTTGGTTGGCCCTTCAGGATCTCCGTCAGTTGACCATCCTGAGGAACTCCTGTATGGCCTTAACGGAGTTACGGGTGGGGAACCTGGTGATGGCTGCGACCTTTGATGCGAGTGGACAGACGCCCTCTGGGGATATCTCGTGGCCCAGGAAGTCAGCTTTCTCGACGCCGAAGGTGCATTTATCGAACCTGACGATGAGGCCATTCTCCTGCAGGCGCGGCAGGACTGTCCAGATGTGTTGCAGGTGCTCTTTGGGGGATCTGGAAAATATTAGAATATTGTCCACGTAACAGACGCAGAAGTTCAGGTCCCCCAGGATGCTGTCCATTAGCGAAGGTGGAGAAAGCGAATACGTAGGACCCGAAGGGCGTGATGATGGAGGTTTTGGGGATATCCTCTGGAGCAACTGGTACCTGGAAGTAAGATTTTAAAAGGTCTAATTTAGAGAATATTTTGGCCCGTGAAAGGAGGCCGTGAGATCTTGCATGTTTGGTAGGAGGTAGTGATCTGGTTCAGTTGCGAGGTTGAGCCGCCTGTAGTCGCTGCAGGGCCTCCAGGAGCCGTTCGGTTTCTGCACCATGTGGAGGGGAGAAGCCCACGGGTTGGAGGCCTTCTTGCATATGCCCATTTGCTCCATCTCAGCGAAAGCGTCCTTGGCCTCCTGAAGGCGCGAGGGGAAGCCTCTGGAACTTTGCGTGTGTTTGGGGGCCTGGTGCAGTTCGGGCTTAAAACATCGGGTAACTCCTTCAGCAGCTGGGCGTACTGGTGTGGGGCGATGAAGCAAATGGTAGGCACGCTGGGGCCCGGCACCAGGGGGAGGGACTGGCAGGAGTCTAGTATCCAATAGACGCTTGTGACCGACGTTGACTGCCAGCCCAAAGTGGGCGAGGAAATCCACGCCCAGGAGTGGGGTCCTCATGTCCGTGACGATGAAGTTCCACGTATATCTCCGGCCAAGGATGGAGATCGACAGGAGCCTGGTGCCATAGGAGAGGATGGGGACCTGTTGGCGACCGTCAGGAAGGCAGCCGGGTCCGGCGGGCATTTGCAGTCCTCTCTGGATGGCAGGAACACTGATCGAACGGCCCCAGTGTCGACCAGTATCATCCTGCCGGAGACAGTGTCGCGGATGTAGAAGCCTAATGGTTTTGGGCTCCTGGGTTCCTCTGCTGCCATGGCGGCCTGTTCTGTTGCCGCTGCCCCCTCCATTTTTTGGATGGGCGAAAGAGCAGGGGGGTTGGCAGTTCCAGGCGTCCTTGCCATACCACTGGTGGTAGTAGCAAGGCCCCGGTGGGTTTTTCTTGTGGTGGTATGCTGGCCGTCTCTTGGTGACGGCGCTTATCTCCTCCTCCACGTTATCCTCCAGCTGGAGGGAACTGATGGGGTGTGCGGGCGTGGATGCCCGCTTCGCTGCCCTTGTGGAGTCCATCAGCCGCTGCGCCGTCCTGATCAGGTCCTTGAGCGGCATTGTGTAAGGGTCAAGGATCTGGGTTTGGACCTCCGGGAGGAGCTGACAGAGGATCTCCCTTGATAGACTAATCTCTGACTGCCTACCGCTGCTGTCTGTCTCAGGAAGGGTGAGGAGGTCCTGGATCACGCCCCAAGTCTCCAGGAGGTTCTGGTCATGCTGAGGGTTGTTGACGAGGTCAAGGGCACGGGCGGCCCTCTCAGAGACCGGCAGGGAGCAGGTCTTGACAAGAGAGGTTTTTAGATGCTGGTAGGTGATGGGGCGTGTGGCAGCCACCCACGGGACGAGCTTCCTGTAGACCTCCTCTGGGGAGGGCGCTAATCACGGCGTCAGCTTGCAACACCCCGTCAGTAAGTCCCGCCAGTCTGAACTGTCCCTCGACCCTGTAGAGCAATGATGATGGGTTGCTGTGCATGAAGGGCAGCAGCTTTATGGCGAGAGCAGATTTAGTCTGTTCCATCAGGACGGGCAGCATGCGGGTAGCGGCGTGGAGGAGCGCGTGAGCCTTGGAGCAGGCGGGTCTTGCGCAAGGGAGATATCTGAGTCCGCGAAGTTTGCAGTTAACTGTAGGTGGGAGGGAATGTCCGCGTCCATACTCACTATTGCCCTCTTACTTGGAGTGAGTTACTCGCGTCAATACGCACTTGGGAGCGCGCCGTGTGGGTCCGCTAATAACATTGGTGATTTGCCGACGAGAGTCAGCACGCCCGAACGCTGGTTAAAGCACCGTGTTTAGTCCGTTAAGGGTGTGGGGTAGTTCATGGAGCCAAGACTAGGTTGCCGTATGAGTCCGCTAATGTCTCCGGGAACCACTCTGGGGTGAAAACTTTAAGAGGTGCAAGATAATGAGCAGGAGGACAGGTACTGCTAGTTTATTCAGAACGCAGGTCGCTTATAAAGTGGCATGCAGACGTCACAAAGAGGAATACAATAGAATTTAGGTGACCTGAGGTCAATTATTCTTGGTAATAATTATAATGGATAAACACAAGTAATGTAAAAAGTAAGTTCACAAGAATTGACATAACAACATCCTAACACATATGCAACGAAAACAGATACAAATGAATTAGTAATAGATGCATATTTACACAGGAAAAATATGGCTAATTTTGCTTGACCCGATCTTGTAGGAGCGATATCGAAGAAAACAGGTGGTTCACCATAGAAAACCCACTAAGCAGGGACTTTACAAACCTCTGTCTGTTTTTCTGTGTGGAACATCATCCCATCCTATACCTTCTTCCCCTAGTTTCTGCAAAAACAGCTTTCCTCTCACATATGTTGGACTGATCAACCCTAACGGATCAAAATTCGATACTAACAAGAAAAGGACCCTACGTTTCGTGGGAACCCAGTTACTGGGTAATTCTCCCACCCCTTTGAAGGGTTTCAAGCACATATGATCACTACTCCTATCCCATAACATTCCTAACACACAAATCTCAGTGGGGTCTTTAATTCCTATTCACTGATCAAAGGCTAGGCTGTTACTCGCCCACCCTCTCAGTGGCATGTTAGCTTCATCCAAAAGCTATTTAACAGTCAAATAATTATTCCACATTTCTCCCTCAGTAGCATAGGTGGCAATATGATTGTCAACATAAAACGATTTTATCAATTCTGCCCTCCCGGCTACTCTAAAATGAGTCTGAATCACTTGTTGAAGGAGTAAAGGACTGGTTGTAATTCCAAATACCACGACCCTGAAAGCAAAGGTAGCCGCTTGTGATGGCATCTTGTACCACAGGAATCGAGCATACTTGGTGTCCTATGGATCAAGGAGGACTTGATGGAAGGTTTTAGATATGTCAGTGGTTAGTGCATAGCTATTTACTCTAAATTCTAACAAAAGGTCGTATAACAACTCGACCAAACTGGGATTTGGATACAAGCAATCGTTCAAGGAGATTCCTCCCTTCGACTTGGAGGACGCATTAAACACCATCCTAAGTTGGGTAGTAGAGCTCTCCTTCTTAACACCAAAATGAGGCATGTAGTAGCCTTCTTTTCTCGAGTTGGGGACTTCCTCTATGAACCCCGCTTCAAGAAAAGTATGAAGGACTTGCTCGTAAGCGGTTCGGTAACTAGGATCTCGATCAAATCTCATTTCTAAAGCATTTAGTTTTGCAATGGCATTACGGTAACTGACACTCAGATGCTGTTCATCGTGAAAGGGGAGACTTACTTAATAATCCTGATCAGTTCGTACTACACTGTCCTTTACTTTCTTAATGGCTAGGTTCTGAGAGATGGAAAATTGCTCTTTGGGACCGATACCAATTGTATCAGGTCACCACCGTTCATTAACACCATGGGTCTGTTTGGCAGACTAGCAAGACTTTCACGGAAGTTGTGTCAACTCCCTAAAGTGCCCAATGGGGGACCTTCCCATGATGAGTCACGAAAATACTGACTCCATCACACTTGTCCATACTAAGGATGAAGTGATTAAAATAGTCGGCACTGATCAGTACGTTCACGTTTTTCAAAACGTCATTACGGACTTCTTCGTCTGCCATCTTGTACTCTTTGTTTTGCAAATGATGTCTTACATTAACTGGGCCCAAGTTGCAGATGGGCGTGTTTACACTGTCATGCACTATAAATTTTGTCCTTATTACCCTATTTCCCATCTCAACTTTACAAGAAACCAAATCGTATTTGCCATCAATAACATCAGAGCCAAATGGTTAAATACTAAGGGAGACTTTCTTTATTACAGGCAACTTTGGCAACTTTAATTTCTGGGCTAGCCGACTAGAAACAAAACTACGTTGGCTCCCGGTGTCTAAAAACACTCTGGTCGGAGCCTGTCAGCCCTGGGCACAAAAGATGGCCAACACGGTTGGTAACAGCGTCGATGGTAGGCCCAAGTCAGACGCATTTACTGACTTTGCATTTACACAGAGGTTTTCATCACTTTTTCTTCCCACTTACTCTACTTACGTTAGAACTCTTGGGATTTCTACCTCTACATTGGCCCTTTACTGGCTTAAATGTGACATGACTTGATGACTGACTCTGATCATTTATGTTGCTGAACTGCTTGGTAGGCGCATTTGACTGAGGCTTGAAATCATTATTACTACAAATCAAGTTATGATGTCTACAATTACACAATTTACAATTCTGTTTGTTACACTGAATGCTACTATGGCCTTTGCCTAAACATTTAAAGCACCTACGGAAATACATTAATTGTCGCCTTCAGTCTTCAACGGTGGTGTGATTGGTACAATCGTTGGCCAAATACTCATCTTGGCAAAATGGACACGTTCTAGTACGAGGGGTGTGAAATGCAACTGTCTTAGGTCTTACGGACTCATCCTCTCCCTTTTGCAACGCATCGTCCTCCAAACTCCTAATGAGGAAAAATTCATCTAAAGTGTAATCACATTTCCTCAAGTAATCCACAACTTTACGATATACATCGCCTTCAGAGAGCTTCTGATTAATCAAACTCATGATAGCGGGGCAGATAAGAGTAATTTTTTAGAAGAACCGTGCAAATGATGATACAAGCATCAGATTTGGCACAATTGTTCTCCAAGGGATACTAATCAAATCTGTTTGATTGGCCAATTGAAAATCCAAAATGGCAGCCATTTTTCAAGATGGCTGCCAAAATAACCACCCGAAGTTGATGTTTTGCTTAGAAATATTTGTAGTTGTCCGAATTGCATGATCTAAGTGTGGATTCCTATGTTTTTAAGTCTGCTGATGTACATTTTCTAGTTTATAACATGGTTAAGTTACTGTATTAAAGGAGTGATTGTCGGCCACTACCAAGGCACATTGGTGACATCACTGCTGTGAAACTCAGCATGGGGTTCAGTGTCAGCTAAGTAGGAAATTTACATTGGCATCATACTGCAACAACCTACTAGTATCCCAAATGCTGCCTAATCAACCCCAAATCAGTTAGGCAGCCACACCTGAATGGACAGGATGTGCCAGCGCACGAGAGCCGAACCAAGGATAACAGGGTTTTAGTTATCTGGATGGTGTACAGATTGCATGGGACTTACGACACTGGATGAATGATCGGACTAGGTGTATGGCACAGTGCAAGAACCTAGTTGTATCCCATACAGGAAAGCACCTATTGTATATTACAGGACATAAGAGGCCTATTATACTACTGCATGTACAGGGTGGTAAAAGAATAAACCCTCGACCCTGAACGTCATCGCAATCATGGATGCAAACTCTACTGGACGATCATGGAAAACAGACTGGACCAACTGTTGCCTATGTCAGGAGGTTAACAAAGAAGATCTAAAATCTCCCCAGGCCAATCCTGCCAGCAGAGGGGATGATGGATAAAGAATATTCCTCTTTTTCACTCACTCAATGTGCTACCAATCATGCTAGACCCTGCAAGGCTTGACAAAGGTTCTGGGATAGAGGAAACGTTGAGAAAAATAAGGCACAATATCATGAGAGTTGCAGGTTTCTGTTCAACAACACAAAGTTACACCAAGCGAAAAAAGAGCAAGTCATGTAGGTACTAGTGATGAGGGCAGTAGAAGTAAGATTCCACGAAAGCTCCAAGAAACTAAAACAAAAGAATTCTTCTTCTGCGAAACTGAAGGAGGGGAGCTTAGAGAAGCAATGACAATGCAAGTGAATAGGAGAATAAATGAATGTGCCAAAACACTCAGTGATACAAAATTTCTCGCCAAACTAAGTGCAGGAGATGTCGTAACCCAAGAAGTGAAATATCACCCTGCTGTTTGGTGGCATTGTATAACCGAGAACGGGCATACCTAAAGGTGTGGGAGCAAGAAAAAGCACAGGAACACTGGAAGGATGCATATCCAATTGCTTTCTCTGAACTAGTCACCTACATCTGCGAGATGAAAAATGCCAGTGAGAGGCCACTGATTTTCAAGCTTACTGATTTAACCAAGCTTTACAAGCAGAGCCTGGAACAGCTTGGTGTTGACTCGCCTGATGTTCATCCTACTCGACTCAAGGATCAGCTGCTTTTGCTCATTCCACAGCTGCAAGCTAATCGCCAAGGATGAGAAGTTCTGTTGCCTGTTGAAACTGATGTAGTTTCAATCCTATCAGAAGCATCCCGTTATGGTGAAGCAATCCATCTAGCAAAAGCCGCTGGGGTAATAAGACAAGACATGCTCCACCAGAAGTCGAATTTCAGCAGCTATTTTCATGACAAAGACTAACAGGCTGTGCCACCATCACTGCTTCAGTTTGTATGCATGATCGAACATGGTGCAGACATCAAGTCCCAACTCCATCATGGAGCGTCGAAATCAGACTTTGCTATATCACAACTTCTACAGTACAACTGCTTCGCCAAATACAAGGAAGGAACGGATGTCCACAAGGATTCCAAGGACCAGGAGCCACATTTTGCAGTCTACATGGGCCTGTATGTGTTTGCCAAGACGAGGAAGAGACAAATAATTGAAATGCTCCATGAGAATGCGCTCAGCATATCATTTGACCGAGTCCTAGAAATCTCAGCACAGTTAGAAGAAGCAGTTGTTGCACAGTATGTGGAAGATGGAGTAATCTGTCCCCCAGTCTTGAGAAAGAATTTGTTCACAACTGGAGCAGTTGACAACATAGATCATAATCCGACTGTGACCACAGCTGAAACATCTTTACACGGTACAAGTGTGTCCATTTTCCAGCATCCAAACACAGGAAATCCTGGTGATGAACGCAGTGCATTAATTGTAATTGGGTCATAAGTCTAGTGATAAAAAATGCCCACGTTTTCAAATGGAAGCAGATGCTCTACTAAAATCAGAATGTAGAGGATATAAGTGTGGGTTATGCTAGAAGACTTCTAAGTAAGGAAAAAATATTATGCGAAGACCTTAAAATCAAATATCAGCAAGCAAGATAAAACAAAAATGCCATGTAGGTCAATGAACGCAAACATAAGTTTAGATATAAATGCTCAGCCTCCAATTCAGATATCAATACCTCCAGTTTTGGATATTACTCCCCGTCCTTCTGCTCCTTCTTCTCCTAAGATGAGCAGCCCTAGGCTGTCATCTCGGGTGTTCTCTCTGCCCGATCTAGGAGAGGAACTCGATACTCAGGAGCATGTTAATGCCCTCATAACAGAGGGAAAATACCAACACACCTCCCCACTTTCCAATAGAAAAAGAGGGAGACCACCTTCCTTTTCCCTTTCAGTTACAAGACATGCTGAAATACCTAGCAATAGTTATGAAATATTGTCTCTAGTTGATGGATCAAAACCACCTAATGAGACAGTTCACTCAAAAATCACAGTTGATCTACACCACAATCCTCACTAATCAGATAAGCTACATAATGTCATCAGGAAGTAACAATAAAATGAAAAATTCAGAATTGAGGACGTCTTTCAAATAGTCCTCTAGAAAATAACCAGCATTTTCTCCTCCATCTTGCAATGGAACTGTCAAGGTCTGAGGGCTAAGTATGAAGAGCTTAAGATGCTCATTCTTGCATTATCTCCAGTTTTTGTTTGTTTACAGGAAACGATGTTGGATATTAATACTCCTTGTCCAAGGGAATACACTGCGTACCGAAATGCTTATAACCCTCAAGTAGGAAGTCATGGAGGGAGTTTGGTTTATATTCGCCATGACATTCCCCCTCAAGCAGTAGCAGTGCAAGTAGAATTAACTAGAAAATATACTGTTTGCTCTCTCTACTTACTTCCCAATGATGATGTCTGCTGAAATGATGTAGTAGGGTTGATTAATCAACTTCCTCAACCGTTTCCTCTTGTAGGAGACATCTATTGTGGGGTGATGTATTAGCTAATAGAAAAGGAAATCTCATAGCATCACTAGTTGAAAACGAAGACATAGGGATTCTTAATACAGGTCAGCCTACTCACTTTCATATACAAACAGGCACTTTGTCATGTATTGACTTATCCATAGCTAGTTCTAACTACCTTACTGACTTTCACTGGAGAACATTGGATGATTGGCATACTAGTGACCATGCACCAGTAATCATTAAAAGCAATAGTAGTCCACCAGAGCATAGATCTCCTCACTGGTGCTTGGGTAAAAGAGATTGGAATAAGTTCAGGGAATTAAGTGAAATCGAAGGTGATGCAGGTGAGTTTAGCAGTGTTGATGATGCCATTGATTTAGTTAATGGTACTCTTCACACTGCTGGGTTGCATTCCATTCTTAAAACCACCGGCTTATTCCGCCATCAACCAGTTCCTTGGTGGTCGCCTGAACTCCAGTTACTTCACCGGGCCACAAGAACTGCTCTAACTAGATGCCGACGAAATCGAACAGAACATAACATCATAGTATATAAAAAGTGTACAGCACAGTTCCGGCATGCATTAAAAGCAGCCTGTCACCAATCATGGTCATCCTTTGTTTCTTCAGTGAATAAAAGAACTCCACCTTCAGCTGTATGGAGAAGAATCAATAAAATAGCAGGCAAATATACTCCTAACCTTCCCCTTGTCTTAAAGGCTAATGGGTAATACCTCACAGGTGCATTGGAAGTGAGTAACAAATTAGCAGACCATTTTGAAAAAATTTCCCAGAAGTTGGAAGCATCTGGATTCCAACATCATTCCAGGGAAGAACAAAAGCCACTTGATTTTTTCATCCAATAAAGAAGAACCCTACAACGTTCCATTTACTGAGAGAGAATTTGATTCTGCCTTGTCAACATGTACAGATACAACCCAGCCCCTATGAGGTTCCATATGCAATGATTAAGCATGTAAGAACACTAAGCTTTCCATAATTAGCATTATCAACAGAATTTGGCGTGATCACAGTTTCCCACTGGTTTGGGAACTAGCTTTAATTTTAGCCTTTTTAAAACCCAGAAAAGACAAACTTTTAACTGCAAGCTACTGGACATCTTGTCTTTGTAAGATTATGGAAAAGATGGTGAATGCAAGGCTTATTTGGGTATTAAAAATATATATATTTTATCACTTGCACAGTGTGGATTTCGAAAAGTGCATTTTACTACTGATGTCTTGATTCGTCTCGAGTTATCTATATGTGAATTGTTTGCATCAAAGCAGCATCATGTTACTATATTCTTTTACTTTGAAAAGGCTCGTGACACAGCATGGATATATGGAATCCTTAAAGCCATCCATCAATCAGGGCTTAGAGGAGAACTTTCAAATTAGAGTTGGTAATACTCTATCAGTAAGTAAATTCTAAGAAGAACGGATCCCGCAAGGTAGCGTTCTTAGTGTTACCCTATTTGCACTTGCTATCAATGGTATTTCTCCTCATATTCCTTGTCAGGAATTTCCTCGACAGATGTAACTGATTTTTGTTGTGCTGATAGTCTGCACGATCAACCCACGATCTATGATATGGACTTAGCCCCCATGCAAGGACAAACGAGACACGTACCAGGCTTTCTCAAATTTATTTACAAAAATAAAAGCCAATCATCACCCTCACATAACAAACACAAAACCTCCAACAAAAGTGCAACAACGAGCTCACAATCCACGTGCCCACAACATGAAACACGTGAGCCACACGACTGCTCTCAACTTCAAGAAATCACTGAAACTTAATTACAATCAACACAACGCCACCGCAGCACACAAACGCCCAAACAGTTACTCTCACCCAATCACTCTCATTACAAGCCACAACTATGCAGGAGCACTCACAGTTTCAGACTTTACACCAACCTTTGGGAGCCCAAAAGAACACGTCTGTTCAAAACAAGATCCCTGGAGCGACAAGGGCGATAGAATCGTGTGAGAATCTCACTTCCTTGTTCAGGCAGTTGCTAACTGGGATAACTTATTTCTAGTTACTCGGGCTTAAGGACCCCAAACTCACAACAAATCACTCAAACAAGCAACAAGACAAAACATGACGTTGCATACTGCAGTGGTACGTGCATTTCAACAAAATATGCAATAACAGTCGTGTTTAATACATGCCTTGACCAGCAAGTTCCTGCCATTCTGTGAAACCCCGTAGAATCGGCGGGAGTTGGAAGCGAAAAAATCCTGTGCACTGAATTTTTGTGCGACACTCTCCACAACCCCAAAAAAGGTAGGATGATTCAGGTGGAACGTACTAGTCAAGCAAACTCTAAGCGGACCATCCGCCAGAATTAGTCGCGGCCCGAACTCGTCCGCAGCACTACAAGACGAGGTCGGCTCTTGACTACAGTACAGTGACATGCAGAATGATCACTCAAATAAAATTCAACATATACAATCAAAGAAAAATTCAATGGTAGACACGTGAGTTACAATACAATGTGCACAGCAATAGCAATTATGGACACAATGGGTGTCACTAGCAACGTAAATCAATAGAACAGGAATCAGTTCGCTAAGCTAAGCAAGCAATCCAAGTAGTAATCAACAGAACATGTAATTTTGCTACAATGCAATCAACACAAGGCAATGCTCTCATCAAGGCATTGTCGACTTCAGTACATAAGCATGAGACATCAAAAAACACCAAAAATAAGCATGAGACATATTAAAAGCATCAGTAATAAGCATAAGACATATCAAAAGTATCAATAATAAGCATAAGACATATCAAAAGCATCAATAATAAGCATAAGACATATCAAAAGCATCAATAATAAGCATGAGACATATCAAAAGCATCAGTAATAAGCATAAGATATATCAAAAGCATCAGTAATAAGCATAAGACATATCAAAAGCATCAGTAATAAGCATAAGACATGTCAAAAGCAAGGCCTCAATATAAATGGCCACATCAGTAGTAATCAGTTATATAATACATGCAAGTTCAAATAAGTATAGGAACTCAATGGCCTAATGCACCTCATGCAATGACAAGATGCGCAGCTATCAAATGCAAAACATTAATTGTTTACCACTCGACCTTTGTATTTTGTCATCTGTCATACAGTTAAGAGATTTACTGCTCTGACTAGCAGCACACAGGTCGTGGTTTGTGCGACTTCGCATGCTTCATTCTGTTTCTTACGAACTCACAATTGCTCTTGCGGAGTCTTGAGAGGAATCGTTTCTCGTTCCTCTGGGTGATGATGAGGTCCTGTCGCATACTGAGGCACACCCACCTACGACCCGACGCCTTCAAGTCCCTTCCCGACTTCCACACTTTACAGTTCGCCTCAGGCTACGGTGCCAACTGTTACACAGTTCCATTTCGAATCCATTCTACCATTTTCCGTCTCTGCTCATAGCAGATCTTCTTCTTGGCCTCGATGCAGTCTGTTCCAACACTTCATTCTAATCCTGCCTATCATCGCCTTCATCCCTATCACTAGCTACCTCTCGATCATCGATCTCGAGTCTATCAGTCTGGTGTGTTATATTATCTATCTCACTGTCGTTATCACTATCATCACTTTGCTCTCTCACCTGCATTCCAGTACCTTCTTTGTCGGCCTCGTGCTCACTCAGTTCGAGAGGCACGAGGTGTTCGACCGATTTCAAGTGCTCTTCTCCTTTAAATAGAACTTTCACAGAACTTGTAAGAGCCCCGACATTGTCTCTTCCAAACACGTGTGTGTTCGTCAATCGTCATCATCAAAGTGGACAGGACAAAGCCAGCGTCTCGTTTTCTTTCTCTACAGGAACGCAATTTCAACCATACAATATTTCCGTCTGTTTCTCCCTAGCCACTGTTGTCTTGATGTATGTACAATCACCACTACTGGCATTGCCATGCAAGCACTCTAATCATGTACTCATAATGTTCCAACAAATCTTCTGTATCAAACTGTACGTGTGTTTCTGTTTGTGAAGACGCCAAATGTCTCTCCATTTCACATATATTATGCTACTGCATTGTATCCATTAATCTGTCTTGAATCTCAAGCAATTGGCCATATGTAGAATTTCATGGCCTTTCCACTGATGTATGTTTCATCACTGTATGTTAATCATGTCTCTTAATATCGCCATCTACAGATGTCTGAACCTTTTATGTCTGTTTTACCTGTCTGTGTGTAGACGCTACATTACCGCTCGCACGCGTCAATAAATAACATCTTCCAAGATTCTGTACATTTATCTCAGTAAGGAACTACCAATAAACCCAGTAAACACCAAGCCAGAATGTCACTCATATCCCAGTCCTTACACTGGTGGCTTTGTCCTGTCCACTTCGATGATGACGATTGACGAACACACACGTGTTTGGAAGAGACAGCGTCGGGGCTCTTACAAACATATCACCCCTTTTTCACCAGGATAAATCTCCACTATTCATCCCAGGGGTCACTGACTTCCCTTGCTGTTGTCGGCCTTTACCAGAACAATGTCTCTGACGTGCAGCGGAGTTGGCGTTCCTTCTTTGCAATCGTGTCTCTCTTGAAGAGACTTCAAATACCTGTCCCTCCAGAGGGTCTTGAACCTCTCCAGAGTCTCTGTTAGACAGGTATTCGTGACGAAGCTGTCAGGTAGTTAATGTGCCATACATTTCTTTGTGAGGCAATATGGGAGGCAACAGGCGAATCATATCACCTCAGATGAGATGGGAAGGTGTCAGGACCTCATTTTCCCTGGTGTCGCCAGCGTACATCAGCGGTCTGTTGTTAATCACCGCCTCGTCTTCCTTGATGAGAGTCCTCAGCTGCTCCTCCAAGAAGATGGCGCATCGCTACATCGTGGCGAGGGTCCTCTTGACTACTCCCACCATCCTCTCAAAGAAACCCCCCTTCCAGGGAGATCGCGGGGTCTGAAATGCCCATCGAATCCCGCGCTCATGCAGGAACACCATGGCATTGTCACTGTACTGTATATCCTTGATGGAGCACCATGGGTTGCAGCAAATCTTCGAAGTAATAGTATAAAGGTGTTTGCGTCCAGCCTGCTGCTGTTGTCAATGTATACTGCATGGCTGGCCAGACAGGTGTTGATGAGGAGGTGTCCTACCCCCCTTTTTACCCTCAAAGGGCCCGTGTGGTCTATTCTCACCTTCTCAAATGGGTGAAGTAGTCAAACTCTGTCGGGTGGGATTGGTGCGTGCCTAATGTGCATTCACCATGAGCTGGTGCAGAACAGTTGTCACACAACTTGTCATTTTTACAGACTCGAGAAGGGTGGCCATATCTGAAACAGTTGAAGCACTGTATATAATGGTTTTTGTTTGTATGGGCGTACCGGCACCCTTTCATTTTCTATATACAAATGAAGGGAAACATTATGATCCTCAAAAGTAACAAACATCATTGTAGTTTTTGGAATTTTACGTACCTGCCAAACCTGTTTTGGACACATATCTAATATCTCCTCTTCTCTGAAGTCATATAAAGCCCTGTTGAAGATTATCTCTCTTCCATAACTAAAATTAAAATATGGGTTTTGATATCTACTAACATTTCACTGTCATCTACTTTTAAATTGCAAAGCACAAGTGACTGTTTTGGATTTTGCATGGATAAGAACAGATTTCTTACCAAATCTAGAACTGTCACCATTTCCTATACAGGCAGTCCCCGGTTATCAGCAGGCTCTGTTATCGGCGATCTGGCTTTACGGCGCTTGTCTAGAGCTTTTCGACACCGATAATTGGGTATTGGTGCCAATACATACCTAACAGAGGCGCCGATAACCGAAAATCGCTGATTTTCGGTTATCATCACACCATCAGAAAGGAACCCCATCGATAACCGGGGGCTGCCTGTAGTGCTTAGTTTCTTTTGCAAATATTTACTGAATTTAAAATAATTGTAATTCTCCTCTTTTGTAGTTGCTATAAGCCATTGGGGGAGTTTAGGTACTCTCTGCAGATTATTTTCAAGAATCAGAGACTCATTTTCATTCCAGTCAGCTGGGCAATAACATTCTAAATTTCGAGGGAATTTGTCACAAAGTGCTCCCTTTATATTATAATTATGAAGAAGAATACTTTCAATGTTACATGTGACACTAAAGGCATCTTCGTGTTTCTCAAAAGAGATCCATGCTTCCCATTTCTCATCATCTTCATTGTAGTTTATAAGTATTTCTAACATTTTCCCAGCTTGTTTAAATAATACAAAAATAGATTCATAATGGCACTCAAGGGGTATTTCATATGCATGCAAAATTGTCCATTTTCTGTGGTGACTTTCATCATTCTTAGAAGCTTTCTTTTGTCGAGTTCCCTGTGGAGAGGCTGCATCAACCTTAGTTTCTTCTTTCTGTGGTGGGCTGATCCGTGGAGATGGTTCCGCCCTCAAGATAGCAATGGGAAGATCCTATCACTGCCTCTTAGGTCCAAACCATATTGGGTGGCAACTCAACCACCACAACTCCCACAATTAGCTTTGAATGCAAACCCCTTCCAAAACACCTAGGCAGTATAATTTTTCGAAAGGGGAAATATCCACGCCATTTAAACCAAAAACCACGTACTATGATTCATCAAGACCCGGGCCCAAAGGCCAGGGTCCCTTAGCTCCTCACCTCATCAAGGCGTCCTACTCGAGGGGCATTCTGGAAGAATCCGTCAGTTCCCCAGGTACTGAAAGCAGGGGTGTGGTCTCGACAGACTATCTTTACGTCGTTCTACCTTTGGGACATTGTCCACAAGTCCTTGGACAATTTTTCCTTAGGACCTGTGGTGGCTGCTCAACAAGCTGTGTAGCTTACCTGGCTCCTCTAACAGGACAGGTAGCATCTCGCCTGAGGTGACTGCGCGAGTGACTAGCTTCTCCTCCTCCTTCCTCATCATCCTTCTTTCTCTTCCTTCGGGCAGAGAGTGGGATTTGAACCAACACATACTGGAACTGGCGGCCAATGCAGGTAAGTCTACACTTTGAGCATCCATTCCATTTTTCTATCATTAGATTTATAGAAGCAAACCCACTCCTTCCTCTAGCAAGGGAAGGAAGGAGACCCTGACAATAAGACAAACCCAATACTCAAACTTGCCTTGCTCACCAACTTTTAGTTTCATTCTAGCATATTTTTGTATGAGGTTACGTTTCCCTCACTCATTCGAAAAGGCCCAGAAGTCTGACAATTGGTCATGCAGTTCCTATACTCTGATCAATATGTCAGAGGCATGGTACTCTTCCTTGCTTTATCAACCAAGAAGAGAAACCCAGGTGTGGCGAACTCCAGTCAGTTTAGAGACTCAGATTCCTCCCTCCAACAAGTGTCTTCCTAATGTAAAGGACCAAGAGTTTGTATATTATGTAGGAACAAATCACAGTTTTTTCAAGTAATTTGTAATTTCCTAACTATACAAACCTGAGGTCCTTTACATTACATTTCATGCCCACCTCATGCCACCTCTCAATCTGATACCTGGGCTGAAAAGCAAATTGGAATGTTTACAACCGGGCAGGCAGGACTTCTGCCTACCAGACAGCAGTTAACTGCCTAACCACCTTGTTTGAAAGTTTAACGGCCATTTCCAGCTTCGCTGAAGTAATTCCTAATCCAAAGAACCTCAGGTTTGTCTAGTTAGGAAAAATACGAATTACTTTAAAAATTTGTGATTTTGGCAATGGTAGGTCTGACACAGCTTAATGATTCCGAAATTAGTGAAACTTCCCTGACAATGCCAGTTTTTGTTCAGCCTATGACTGTAACAACGACAAGGTGTTTGAAAAGCAGATCCCCAGTCTGCTTGTCAGCAGCAACATCCTGTCTCAACTGCTGGGCAAAGTTGGAAAGTGGGTACCTTCCAGACATGTATTCTGTCAGCTCATCAAGACAGAAGTGAACTGAATTCCATTATCTGGCTCTATCTTCAATGCAGACTCTGCTAATATTTCAAATTCGAGACCAGAAAAATACTTACTCAAAGTGACAAAGAGAACAGAAAAGCAAAGATACTTAAGCATTTTATTTATAGTGTGCCCATGTACTTGTCATTGTTTACATTGTACATAATGTATTTTTTTTAATTACCACTGTTACATGGGTTTATTTATGTATGATCATAGTTTCAGTCAACACTGGATGTATACATAAATAATAAATTTTTGATAGCATAGTCACTTGTTTCGTTCTCAAGGAGTTACCTTCCATGGTCTACCAGAGCTCCATGGTGACCAAACTAATATCAAAGAATTCTCTTCTAGTTGGTCTTTTTGGCCACGTATTGTGTCGTAATGATTGACATGATAACACGTGATGGAGTATATAATAGACACAAAGATAAGAGGGCATTTTCCCTTATCTTCAGCGAAGCTGAACCCAGTTTTTCCAACGTCAAAAGAACCTGCAAGAAAGAGAAGTGACTATTGCTCATGCGCATAATCCCACTTGTTTACAACCGGACAGTTAAAAGACCAAGGAGCCATTGCTCTCTATTTGGTCTATAGCGTATGGATCACGTCATTACCAGTGCTCCAAAAACAGTCGACTCTTTTCTCCAGTTTCAGTATCGTCCAGTTAAAACAAGTTTTAGTTTTAAACTTTTGGAATTTATAATTTGTGTTAAAGCCAGAACTAGGCTCGTTGATTGCTAGCCAGTGCTTTCGCAAAACGTTGAGTACGTTTCTAAATCGAAAATTGTTTTAAATTCAGTTTTTAACTAAAAGAAATGTTCCAGTTAAAATTAATATAGAAAATCCTAGTAATTCTAAGCCGGCTGTCCACGGTGAGCTAGACTGTGGCAATTGACGTTTTCCTATGTTATTTTACTTGCTTTACAGGAATTTCAAGTAATATTTTGTCGGCCGGCTGTAACTATACTGTAATTCACCTTTGAAGGCTACACGACTTGAATTACCTAACACGGGGTAGGTCTAAGCCATCATTCCACGGCGAGCCCACCACCCGCCTCCATAGCTAATACGGCAAAATTGTAACCAGTAAACACCCCTAAAAATACCAACCTAACATACTGTATTCGCTATGGACGGGGGCTCGCCGCAGAATTTAGGGGTGTTTACTGGTTACAATTTTGCCGTATTAGCTATGGAGGGGGGTGGGGGGGCTCGCCGCAGAATGCCGGCTTAGATCTACCCTGTCAGTAGTGTAGTCTTCAAAGGTCAATTACAGTTTAGTTACAGCCGGCCGACAAAATATTACTTTAAATTTTTGTAAAGCAAGTAAAATAACATAGGAAAACGTCAATTGCCATAGTCTAGCTCACCGCGGACAGCCGGCTTAGAATTACCAAAATCCTTTCAGATTATACGAAGTCTACAATAATCTAGGCAGCGTGTGAGAATAATTCAGACTAGATTAATAGTGGATGTTGTCTGTAGCCTATGTCTTTGGATCATGCATCCTAAATGGCCTAGCTTAGACCGAGGACCCTATGATCAGATAATAATATCTGGGCAAAGTAAACTGATAGCCTAAGAATAAGGCTACATATTAGTATAATTATTTTTCCTTTTATATAAGCCTGTGCACTTAAGCATGAGCTAAATAATCCAGGACTAACCTAGGCATGACCTTATATCAAGTTAAATGATAATTTTTCATGAAACATCCCATTTTTGGACTAAATTGTTAGCCTAGACCATGTAACCTAGGACTAGATGAAATCGTAATCTGTGCTGGATGAGATGGTAACCTAGCCTTAAGGCTACATACTAAGGTAGGCTAATTGGGTAATTCTAACCTGTCTGCAGTGAGATGTGGACCTTTTCTATGTTATTTTACTTGCTTTAAATTTAAAGTCATATTTTGTCGGCCCTTGTAAATTTTCGTAATTGACCTTTGAAGACTACACGACTTAAGTACCTAACGCTGAGGTTTTCGTGACAAGCCCCCACCTCCCTCCATAACTAATACGGCAAAATTGTAACCAGTAAACACCTCTAGGGTACGTTAACCTTAGGGGATTACTGGTTACAATTTTGCCGTATTAGCTATGGAGGTGGGGGCTTGCCGCGAATGCCGGCTTAGACCTACCCCACGTTAGGTAATACAAGTCGTGTAGTCTTCAAAGGTCAATGACAGCTTAGTTACAGCCGGCCGACAAAATTTTACTTTAAATTCTTCTAAAGGAAGTAAAATAACATAGGAAAACGTCAATTGCCATAGTCTAGCTCACCGCGGACAGCCGGCTTAGAATTACCGCTAATTGTGTTTTATGTAACCCATACCCTTAAGTGTGAATTAAATAATCCAGATTAGGCAGTAGCCTAGATTGGAGTAAGGTAATTGTGTGGTTATAAGATTACACATTAATGATTATTGTTTTATATAGTAGACCAAATAGTCTAGGATTGGATATACACAACCTGGGTTAGACAAAAAATAGTTGACTAACTATAAGGTTACACATTAGTAAGTTTTCTGTTATGTAGCCTAGCCTATACATTTAAGAGGGATCTATAATAATCTAGATTAGGCAATACCCCATACTAGGTTAAGAAAGAACAAATAAGCCTAGGATTAAACATAAACAGTATCCTAGCCTCAATAAAATAACCTAGTTTTTTATGACTCGGTAGCATATCTGTAAGGTTACATGCTAGTAGGGTCTTATGCAACCTAGATACTTAAAGGTGATATAAATCTAGAACAGACAATAGCCTAACCACATTAAGTAGGAACCCCCTTTTAAGGAATAAATATGCTACTATTAGCCTAAAACAGCGATGGCTGAATATCAGATGAAAGGGTAGTCTCAGCCACATAAAACAGAGTATAAGAGAATTATTTTCTGTATAGTTTATATCTTTTAAGTTGTAAATAAGCCTAGAATAGGTTAAGCAAGAACCTGCCAAGAAACCCTCTATTCTTAGCGTAACGTAGATTATACTAGAATCATTATCCTAAGCTATACAAAACAGTAGTTTGTGTTAGTTAAATTAGTTCATAGCAGTTAGTCTGAATGGCATGACAATTGGAATAAAAAATTTCACTTGACCATTACAAAGGGACTAACAATGTATAAGTAATACAGCCATATACAGGTATGAAAACTAACCTAAACCTTAGAGGGTTTAACATAGATATTTAATTAAATGTATTACAGCTGCACACTTGTAATCAAGTTAACCTGTAATATGGAAACTATATGAGGAACTACAGAAGTGTCCGTCACTTAAAAACAATACTAACTAGATTCTAATAGCAACTTGCTTTATATTACTACAGGGCCGCCATTAGACAGGATCCTCAGCTCAAGTGTTCCGTAGCAAATTGCTCAGTTCACGTTTTGCCAGTGTGTAATGCCCATACCACCTGTCATGAGCATAGTCCTTGTAAAAAACCTGGAAAATTTGCTTTGTCGCCAGATGTGGAAGGGGGAGATTATATCTTTCCGGCAGCAGATATTTAACCCTTCCTCTGAACAGCATCAGTGTTTGGGCCAAAACCCAGTAACATCAGTCCCCAATACCTCCCAGGTTAACCCCACGGAGGAAGTATAGGAATCGTTACATGGAGTTGACATTCTTATTAAAAAATATGAAGTGGACATTGCCATCGAAATGGCCCTGCTGAACCCAGAAGGCTCAAGGATACAAATTTTAGCTAGCCATGGGAGAAACCATCCATAAGGAATTCTATTCCCCATGCAGCTATCGTTGCTGAATAGGATCTTTCCCCCAAAAGGGATATTGGGATCCACCTAACTCAGACTGAAATGTCTACATTTTTGGAAGGGTATAGTAATTTGCCCAGGACTTCTGCCCCTTGATTAACAGGCAGTTACGGTTCATTTGCTGAAGCTCAGTTAGATTGCGCAAGCTCCCCCAAAAGGGATACAGTTTGCAGCAAACTCCCCCAACAGGGATACACATTTTGCGGCGTTTGGTCAGTTCCGTAAGGAAACTGAGTGCTATCAAAGATGCCCTTGCCACAGAACGGCAATATATAAGGGACATGAAGCATGATTCTGAAAAGGAAAGTAAGTCAGTCATGTACGCACCAAAGTGTAAAAGTACTACATCCTATAACCAAAAAGTGAGTGTAGATACAAATGCTGCCCAATCAAGGTCTGATGTTAGAATTCCGACTAGAAACAACAAATAGGTCAGTTTGGAATAAAAAACTGTTGGTGTTCAGTTTATTTTAGTCCACCTTGAGTATGCTTTTCATTTTCTTTGTGAGCCTAGTGTTGTCATAAACACTACATGTTGTAATGAATGTTGATGTTGCAAAATTGCATTTCCCTTTGTGCCAAACTTGTAGGTCTGTAATGTTTTTGTTGAGTTTCTTTAAAGGAGTAGTGACATTCATTTGTGTATTATCTTTTTCAAAAGTGTTTGGCTGTATCGCGTTGATAGTCCACTGTTTGTTATGGGTGCCTGACAGATTGTTGGAACTCCAAAAGCCTAGCAACTCCATGCTTCATTCTTGTCTTATTCTGTTGTCATGTAAACCTTGTATTACACATCCTTACAGTGAATAAAAGCCAACTGATTATGAAGATATAATCTTTGCTTCCAAACCAACCAAGTTTTAACAATGGTTATGGGCCCAGTCACAAGTGAAGATGAGAAGGCAGTTTGCAGTGTACAGTAATGGTAAGCTAGGCTATGGACAGTAATCTTTGTTTTGGGCAGCTGTGATTCAACGGAGTACCAAGGCTAGTACTAGATAGGCTGGATTAATGCAGAGCCTTCCTAGCAGGGACAGAGTTGCATGCCACAAAGAATCATTGGTGGATTACTGTCATTTTGGTAATTCTAAGCCGGCTGTCCGCGATGAGCTAGACTATGGCAATTGACGTTTTCTATGTTATTTTACTTGCTTTACAAGAATTTAAAGTACTATTTTGTCAGCCGGCTGTAACTAAACTGTAATTGACCTTTGAAGACTACACAACTTGAATTACCTAACACGGGGTAGGTCTAAGCCGGCATTCCGCGGCAAGTGCCTCCCCCCCCCAATAGCTAATACGGCAAAATTGTAACCAGCAAACACCTCTAGGGTACGTTAGGTTGGTATTTTTAGGGGTGTTTACTGGTTACAATTTTGCCGTTTTAGCTATGGAGGGGGGGGGGCTTGCCGCAGAATGCCGGCTTAGACATACCCCGCATTAGGTAATTCAAGTCGTGTAGTCTTCAAAGGTCAGTTCAGTTTAGTTACAGCCGGCCGACAAAATATTACTTGAAATTCCTGTAAAGCAGGTAAAATAACATAGGAAAACATCAATTGCCATAGTCTAGCTCACTGTGGACAGCCGGCTTAGAATTACCGTCATTTTTGGTGTGCTGTCGTCATCTGTGGGTGTCAGTGGAGTCCTGTCATCATCGACTGTCGTCGTTGTTGGATTACTGTCATTTTGGTGAGTTGTCAAGAGAAGATACCCAGCCATGGAGTCCGGTAAGATTACCTTAGTACCGTTAAAAGAGAAGAATTATGCTACGTGGAAAGAGCAGGTAAAAATGCATTTGGTAAAAGATGATTTGTTCAGAATTGTGGAAGGGACAGAAGAAGCTCCTTCTGCAATAGATGCTGCAGCAGGTGTTCGGAAGTTTGAGTTAAGAAAAGACAGAGCTTTAGCTACAGTTGTGTTAACAGTAGAGCCTAGACTTCTTTACTTAATAGGTGATCCTAAAGATCCAAAAGTGGTATGGCAGAAACTGCAGGATACATTTCATAAAAAGTCATTGGCCAATAAATTCAGGTTAAAAAGAAAATGATACAAGCTGAAGCCTGGTGATGATTTACAAGGACATCTTAAAGCTTTTGCAGAATTTTTGAAGAATTAGCAGTTATTAGTGATCCAATAGATGATGAAGACAAAGTAATAAATTTATTAGCTTCACTTCCTGATGATTATTCAACTTTAGTTACAGCTCTGGAAGCTATGGAAATAGTTCATTCATGGGAATCGGTCACTGAAAGGTTGCTGCATGTGTAAGGGGTGCAAAAAAACGAGCAGGTAAAAGAGCACTGCTGCTTTATTCAAGATCCAGACAGTTTATATAGCGGCAGACTGGCGCCGTGCCGCGAAAGACAATGAGATCGTGAGTGACCTGAGGTCGATAACAATAAAATACAGCAAACGAGTACACTTAACATTGTAAAAATAGACAGAACTCAAAATGGATATAATCTTGATGCCTGTGAACGAAGAAATACAAGATACACAATTGACAACGGGTGAACAAATATATACACAGTTTAAATGATTGAATTCGTGTGACCTGGCACGTCAGGCGTGACCAATTGTATGGCGAAGAAAATGGGACGTCACCATAGAAAACTTGCTCAGCAGAGACTTTACGAACGAAGCGTTCAGTAGAAACTTCACAGACGGCTTTGCAGGTGCCTTTACACATGAAGAATATAAAATTAAAGGTGATAGGCTTAAGCCTATGCAGGAAAGAGAAATTAAGTCTTTACTTGCTAAACAGAAAGAGTGTTAAGTGTTTTGAATGCAACAAGACAGGTCATGTAAAGAAAAATGGTTGTATTTTTTATTGAAAAGTGCAAGAAAAGGAAAGAGAATAATTAAAAGGGTCAGGGTCATAAGGTTAAACAAAGCCTAGTTGCCAAAGGGCAAGGTAGTGATGATGAGGTTACTTTATTTGTAGGTGCTTTATCTACTAGTGACACATGTGATGACTCTTGGGTACTTGATTCAGGTGCTACTCAGCATATGTGTAATAATAAGTCTTTCCTTACTAATTTTGTAAATCTAAGAACACTTTTTAAAGTTGAAGTGGGTGATGGGAGACCACTTACAGCTGTTGGTGAAGGCTCTGTGTCTTTGCAAGTTAATTTGCCTAACAATGAGGTAGAAAACCGTATACTTGAAAATGTTTTGTATGTGCCAGATTTAGCTCATAACTTGATTTCTATTTTTCAGGTTACAGTAGGAGGTAAGGTGATACAATTTTATGAACATTCATGCAAGATTTTCAGTAAGAAAAATAAGTTGCTAGGTGTGGGAAAAAAGTTAGGAAAATTATATATGCTTGATTGTTTCCAAAAGGCAGCTGCTCATTGTTCAAATGTATATTCAGATGAAATCTTGTGACATAGACGATTTTGTCATCTTGGAATGAGTAATGTGAGAAAGTTGATTTCCGTGGTTAGTGGCATTGATTGCAAAATTACTAATGTCTCATATGTCTGTGAAAATTGTTCTGATGGTAAAATTCATAGATCCTCATTTCCTACTGGAGAGGTTAGAAAAGAATATAAGGTTTTAGATTTAATTCACAGTGATGTCTGTGGTAAGATGAACCCAGGTTCTTTGGGTGGTGGAAATTATTTTGTAACTCTTATAGATGATGCCTCAAGGTATGTTTGGGTATATATTTTGAAGAGTAAAGGGGATGTTTTTAGTGTTTTTAAGAGTTGGAAAAGTCTTGTTGAAAACCAGTATGAGAAGAAAATTAAGATTTTGCGCACAGACAATGGTGGAGACTATATATACATCTGTTGAGTTTGAAGGATATCTGCAAGATGAAGGTATTCGTCATGAAAAGACAATTCCCAAGACTCCTGAACAAAATGGGGTTGCACAACGCACAAACAGGACTCTTGTGGAGGCTGTGAGAGCCATGTTATCTGATGCAAGGTTGCCTAAGACCTTTTGGGCTGAAGCTGTGTCAACTGCAGCATATGTGCGTAACAGAAGTCCTAATTCTGTCTTGAAAGACAAGACACCATATGAAGCACTGAATGGACAGAAGCCTAATGTAAAACATTCCCGTACCTTTGGCTGTATATCTCATGTCCATATTCCAAAGGATGAAAGAGAGAAATTAGATTCTAGGTCAAGGAAGTACATTTTGCTTGGTTATGGTTCTACAACCAAAGGCTATCGTCTTTACAACCTTGACACAAAAAGGATTTTTCATAGCAGAGACGTTATTTTTGACGAATCTAAGTCTGTAATTTTTGAGAAGGAGTCACCATGTGAGGATTCAACATGTAGTCCAAAGTACATTGAATTTTAAGCATCACCTGAGAGTGATATTGATGAGTCTGCTGATCCAGAAATAAATGTTCGACGTTCAGCTACAGAAAGGAAACCTCCTGTCAGATTAGGAGAATGGGTTAATTCATGCATAGGAGAACTGGATGAACCTTCAACAGTTGAAGAAGCTCTTTGCGGTCCAGAAGCTGAAAAATGGAGAAGAGCCATGCAAAATGAGATGGAGTCTATCTACGAGAATATTGTGTGATCCTTAGTTGAATCTCCATTAGAACGTAAGCCCATTAATTGTAAATGGATCTTTAAGAAGAAAGTAGATGCAGATGGAACTGTGTGCTCTTACAAGGCCAGATTAGTGGCACAAAGTTTTTCTCAGAAAATTGGAGTTGACTCTGATGAAACATTTAGTCCAGTGGTGAGGTTTGAGTCTGTCCGCTCACTGTTGGCTGTAGCAGCTCAGCATAACCTTCATGTTCGCCAGATGGATGTGTCATCGGCATTTTTGAATGGCAAGCTTTCAGAAAAATTGTATATGACTCAACCTGAGGGTTTCATTGAAAAAGGGAAGGAAAATTTTGTATGTAAATTAGATAGGCAATCTATGGTCTTAAGCAGGCTCCAGAATGTTGGAATTCATCATTGGATGCTTACCTAAAATCACTGAAATTTCAACAGTCAAGTAGTGATTCCTGTATTTATACTAGTTTTTCTGATAATGTCTTGTGTATTGTTGCTGTGTATGTTGATGATATCGTATTGTTTGTGAATCTCTGGATTGTTTAACAGAAATTAAAGCAGCATTAAGTAACAAGTACAAAATGAAAGATTTGGGTAAGTTGCATTATTTTCTTGTGTTAAAGTGTTTCAAGATAGTGATAAGATTTGTATTAATCAGTCTGCTTATACCGAAACATTACTTAAGAGATTTGGTTTAGATAAATCAAAACCTGTGTCTACTCCTGTTGAAGTTAATTGTACCCTTGAGAAGGCTACAGAAGAATCAGATTTGTTCAGTAGTGAAATTTATAAGTCTGCTGTTGGTAGTTTACTTTATTTGTCTACTAGAACTAGACCTGATATAACATTTGCTGTGTGGAATGTTGCCAAATTCTGTACCAATCCAACAAAAGTATCATTGGTCTGCTGTAAAATGAAGTTTTCGTTATTTACGGGGCACGTGTGATTTAGGTATTTTGTACTCTAAACAGAATTCATGTTCTTGTGTTGGGTACTCAGATGCAGATTGGGCTGGAGATAAAAATGATCGCAAATCTACATCAGGATATTGTTTCTCACTTAGCAGTGGCTTAATATCATGGCGTACAAATAAACAGTCATGTGTTGCATTGTCAACTGTCTAGTGCTGCTCAAGAGGCAGTTTGGCTAAAGTCGCTTTTTATTGAATTACATTTTGGTAATAGAGGTCCTATGTTGGTATATGAAGATAATCAGTCTGCAATATGCCTTGCTAAGAATCCCAAGGACCATCCTAAGACTAAGCATATAAGTATAAAATATCATTGTGTTCGTGATCTAGTTGCTTCTGATCAAATTGAAGTACAGTACTGTCCTACCTCTGACATGTTAGCTGATATTTTCACAAAAGGTTTGCCTACAGAAAGATTTTTTAGACTCGGGTCAATGTTGGGTGTGTGTTAGTTTTGAAAAACACGCTGTGTGAGAAGGAGTGTTGGTGTTCAGTTTATTTTAGTCCACCTTCAGTATATTTTTCATTTTCTTTGTGAGCCTAATGTTGTCATAAACGCTAGATGTTGTAATGAATGTTGATGTTGCAAAATTGCATTTTCCTTTGTGCCTAATTTGTAGGTCTGTAATGTTTTTATTGGGTTTCTTTAAAGGAGTAGTGACATTCATTTGTGTATTATCTTTTTTCAAAAGTGTTTGGCTGTATCGTGTTGATAGTCCACTGTTTGTTATGGGTGCCTGAGAGATTGTTGGAAACCCAAAAGCCTAGCACCTCCATGCTTTATTCTTGTCTTATTCTGTTGTCGTGTAAACCTTGTATTATACATCCTTACAGTGAATAAAAGCCAACTGATTATGAAGATATCATCTTTGCTTCCAAACCAACCAAGTTTTAACAAGAACTTCAGATCAAAACATAATAGGGGATCGCAATATTTACCCCTGATGATAGGCCTACTGATAATCTTTGGCGAGAAGCCTCAGTGTGCACTTCCTCTCCTGAGGGCAAGTAGGTAATTAATGAGAGAAAAACTTTGAACGAAGTTGTCAATGTAGAATTTACAAACGGCACCATCCCCTAATACAGAATGGCACCTGGTACCAATGAAAAATGGTTCTCTACTTCCATTTTGAATAAGACCCAAGTTGGTCACCAAGTAGCCGCAGCCTTCTGTCCCTTCACTGTCAAAATTATTGATCACATGAAGACAGATTTTCAGAATTTGTAGTGACTAGAAACAAATTGGCAGTATCTTTTCCTGTGAGAGTGAAGGGCTGAACTTAGTATCGATTTATAATATATCTGTAAAGTCACCAATTCGGCGCCAGGATAGTGTTTCTCGCGGCGCCATTAATTAAGTCTCCGCTGAGCTTGTTTTCTTGGTGACTTCTTGGTTTTCTTCAAGCTCAATTAGTCACGCCTAAAACGTGCCAGGTCACGCATTTTAATCATTTTTACTTTATGGTATTTATACGAATGTCACACATTGTGTATCACATGTTTCTTCATTCACAGGCATCAAGACTGTATCTATATTGTAGCTCTGTATGTTTTGTATTGTAATTTGTACTCGTTCACTGCATATTATTGTTTATTGTTTCGACCTCAGGTCACAGTCAATTCCATTGTCTCTCACGGCCAAGCGTCAGTCGGCCGCAAATATAAGCCGCCTGGATCTGTAATAAAGCAGCAGTAACCTTTACCTGCTCGTTTCTTTGACACCTTACAGTGGTGACCCAAAGTATCCCGGAGCCATTAGCGGACTCACACGGCGACTCAGTCTTGGCTCCAGGATTTCTCCAAAACGCCTTGCGGCCTAAACACGGCGCTGTAACCAGCGTTTGAGCGTGCTGACTCGTATCCGGCGTTCCCCACCAGCGTCACTAGCGGAACCACACGGGCGACGTTAGAAGTGCGTATTGACGCGAAAAGTACCCCACCTCCAGTAAGGGGTCAAAGGAGCGAGCATGGACGCGGATATCCCCTCCTTCATGCAGTTAAACGCGGACCCCGCGGACTCCGAGGTTTACCTACCTCCCATCACAGCCGCGATGCCCCGTTTTTAATCGAGGCCCTCCCCGCAACTCCACACCAGCGCCCGAACACACGACGGCCGGGCAACACACAATCGCGGGCCGCCCTCACCGTAAAGCTGCCGCCGTTTACGCAGGGGAACCCATCGAGGTGGCTGCGCAGGGTGGAGAGCCACTTCAGAATCGCGACCTCACGGACAAAATCCTTGCACAGGCCGACACAGTGCTCAACGCCCTTCCGGAGGACGTGTACAACAAACTCATCTCGCGAGACCTTTTGGGCTGACTCACCCTCACATACAGCACCACAAAAAGTTCCTCCTCGAAAGCTTGCTCCCATGCCCATCGCCGAGCGGGCCGCCTGCGTGCTATCGACCTTGCCAATAATCCACGCCACGACCTCAATCCAAGAGACGCCTAAAGGGTCAACCAAGTCCCTGTCTTGGGGACCCAGCCAGCAGCAGGCCTTTTCCTGACGAAGGCCGCCCTCACCAAGGCAACCGCCTTGGCACACCAGGATCCCAAGGATCCTCCAGCTGACGACAGACGCCAGTAACGCTTGCCTGCGGTGCTGTTCTGGAGCAAATCATCAACGGCGCCCCAGCCCATCGCCTTCTTCAGCAAGAAGTTCAGTCCCACGCAGAGTCCCGCTCAGCACCTTCGACAGGGAACTCTGCGCGATGTACCGCGCAGTTCAGCACTTCAAGTTCCTCCTGGAGGGGACGCCCTTCACAATCTTCACAGACCACCAGCCACTGGTTCACGCCTTCACGAAGCAGGGGACGCATGGTCTTCCAGACAGCAGCGCCACCTCTCAGCCATAGCCGAATTTACCTGTTCCGTCAGGTACCTCCCCGGCAAGAAAAATCCGTAGCAGACGCCCTCTCAGAGTCGAGTTGAACGCAGTTTAGCTTGGTGTAGATTACCAGGACCTTGCCAGAGAACAGGCCGCTGACCCAGAAACCCCAGCATACCGATGTGCCATCACATCCCTCAAGTGGCGGGACGTGACCCTCGCCCCGGGAGGCCCCAGCCTGCTCTGTGACATCAGCACAGGCCAGCCCCGCCTTTGGTTCCAGCCTCACGCCGCCCAGGTATTCGACATCATTCACGGCCTCTCACACCCCTCCGGCAGGACCACGGCCAAACTGCTTTCAAAAGTTATCTGGCACGGGTGCAAAGGACGCCACAGCCTGGGCAAAACAGTGCCTGCAGTGCCAGACCAGTAAAGTGGGTCGTCACACGCAGTCGGGGTAGGCGAATTCCCAGCCAGGGCGCCGCCGCCACATCCACATCGGCGTCGTCGGGCCCTTCCCCATCAGGCGGATCCAGATACCTCCTCACGGTGGTAGACCATTGTTGACACGAGGTGGCCCGCCACGCCCATGCAAGAAGCCACCGCCAGCGCGTGCGCCGAGGCCCTGCTCTCCAGTTGGGTTAGCCGCCGGCGTCCCGGACCACATCACAACCGACAGGGTCCCGCTTTCCTCTCCGAGCTGTGGTCTGCCCTGGCTCAACTGCTGGGAACCACGCACCACACCACCACAGCGTACAACCCAGCGCCAACGGCCTGGTTGAACGGTTCCACAGGTCTACAAAGTCATCCCTCATGGCCCGCTGCACCGCCGAGGACTGGAAACATCAGCTGCCGTGGGTCCTCCTCGGGTTGAGGACCGCCCCAGAGCCGACGGCACCCCATCCGCAGCTGAACAAACCTATGGGGAACCCCTTTTGGTGCCGGGAGAGTCTGTGGTATATGATCGCCACTCCCCATCTCTGCAAAGGCTCCGCGACGTGGCGGCAAGTTGCCTTTGCAGGCGCTCATACATCGACAGAGCAACCACCTTCGTGCCGCCACAGCTGTCATCCGCCACCCACGTCTTCATCAGAGTCGACGCCGTCCGTCCACCACTAACTAAGCCCTACAGGGGACCCTTCCGCGTGCTGGAGCGGAACAGCAAGGCGTTCCCTACAGGCTGGCACTCCAGGCAAGAACGACTGGGTTTCCAGACCGGCTAAAGCCCGCCTTCCTGTCGGAGAGTCCCGGCAGCGACGCAGCACCCTTCCGCCCAAACGCACTCCAGCACGCCCTCACCCCGCAGGCGCGGCCGCCCCAGGAAGGACCGCCAAACAGCAGCCTCACAGGCGGGAGGCCCCTCAGTTATCTTCAAAGGAGCCGCGGCACCCATTCAGCGTCCCACCAGGTACAGGGGGATTAATCAGACGCGTCCCTCGTCTTGGGGGGAGTATTTGTAAAGTCACCAATTCGGCGCCAGGATAGTGTTTCGCGCGCCATTAATTAAGTCTCCGCTGAGCTTGTTTTCTTTGGTGACTTCCCGTTTTCTTCAAGCTCAATTAGTCACGCCTAAAACGTGCCAGGTCACGATTTTAATCATTTTTACTTTATGGTATTTATACTGAATGTCACACATTGTGTATCACATGTTTCTTCATTCACAGGCATCAAGACTGTATCTATATTGTAGCTCTGTATGTTTTGTATTGTAATTTGTACTCATTCACTGCATATTATTGTTTATTGTTTCGACCTCAGGTCACAGTCAATTCCATTGTCTCTCACGGCCGGCGTCAGTCGTCCCTTCCGCAATATAAGCCGCCTGGATCTGTAATAAAGCAGCAGTAACCTTTACCTGCTCGTTTCTTTGACACCGATTTATATATCTATCCATTTCTCATTCTACCTTTTGGCGAGAGAGAGAGAGAGGAAGGAAGGAAGAGAGAAACTGATCTTCTGCCCTTAGTCTGCTTTGAAAATGCATAAATGCTGTAATTTCATTATATTACTGTATTATTATTTAATCTTATTAATATTTGAAAATTAGCACTAATTATTAGGTAAGTCATTTATATATCATACAAACGTAGTTAATCGTCATCTCCCACAAATTTGTTAGAAAAATCTTATGCAGTCATTCTCTCAGACTCTCTCACATTGGAGAGAGAGAGAGGAAAAAAAAAATACTACGCACCATCTTTATAGTGAATGCAAAGCCCGTGAGGTACAAGCTTTGTGATTGGTTAAAATCCCACCCGTCCTGCCAATAGCATGTCATCAAGGAGGGCGGGAAGGGGGTTGTTACAAGTTGTTATTGGCTACTGTTATTCCTGCCAGCCAATAGCGTATCGTCATGGAGAGAAAGGGTTGCTACGAGCTATGTTATTGGCTACTTCTAATCCCCCGAGCAGGTATCGTCATAAGCCTACATCAAAGCAATAAAAAAAATTGTCACACAAGCGATGATGGGATTTTAGTATATTTTCATGTTTATTTACAGTAATCGATATTTTCTTTTTTAAGGATATACAGTATGCAATACAGAGAAAGATATGGGTGGTTGGCCTTACTTAAATCTCAGAAGTGAAATTATTCGTGAATTACTCGAGAACAGAGAGAGAGAGAGGTTGAATGAAGTGATTACATCGGTGAGCAGTTTTATGATTTCACGGGATTTTAATTTAACTTTTATCGATACTTTGCTATGGTTACTTATTATTAATATTTTAAAATTAGTAAATAATTGTTTCATCATAAAAAATGTATTTAGTCATGAAAATAAAATAAAAATCAGTAATTAGTGAATATTCCTCTTCGAAAAAATCCGCGAATGTAAATTTTCTTCCGCCGTATGTGTTTGACACCGAGTCATCCCAAATATTACCGTCGCGAATCATAATAAAACTTTAATTTTAATCCTTTGGGTGTCTTGAAAACAACGAATCCTGCATTTATATTGAGTTTTTCATAATAAAAACCCTCCAAATATTGACCATTCTGCTGTTTCGGATGCATATTTCTTCCGATCGTCGTCGGACTGGCGTCGTCCGAAATACCGTCGAAAATCGTAAGAAAACATTACTTTTAATCCTTTGGGTGTCTTGAAACTAACGAATCCTGCATTTATATTGAGTTTCTAATAATAAAAACCCTCCAAATATTGACCATTCTGCTGTTTTGGATGCATATTTCTTCCGATCGTCGTCGGACTGGCGTCGTCTGAAATACCGTCGAAAATCGTAAAAAACCTTATTTTTAATCCTTTGGGTGCCTTGAAAACAATTTATCCTGCATTTACATTGAGTTTCGAACAGAAAACCCTCCAAAATTGACCATTCTGCCATTCTGGAGCCATATTTCTTCCGTCGGACCGGCGTTGTCAGCGTCGTAAACCTGGAACATGTGTTGTAACCCAGGAAATAATTTTTTTATGAGTATATTTGAAAAGCGTCGTAAACTCGGAAAGTCGTAAGCCGAGCCCGTCGTAAACCGGAGACTGTCTGTAGAAGGAATTACCGAAAACATCATGGAGCTAAAAATATCAGAACGAGCAAGCAGAGGTAGATTAATAGTGCCCAAAACTATACCAGGAAAACTAAGGAAAGCACACAAGACATTAATCCACCACGCACCAGCATTGATAATGCAGCGTCTATTCAATCCGCTACCAGCTCATCTGAGAAACATGTCAGGAGTGAGCGTAGATGTGTTTAAGAATAAGCTCGACAAATATTTAAGATGCATCCCAGACCATCCAAGACTGGAAGATGCAAAATATACCAGAAGATGCATTAGCAATTCTCTGGTAGACATCAGAGGTCCCTCACACTGAGGGACCTGGGGCAACCCGAACGAACTGTAAGGTCTGTAAGGTAAGATAAGGTAAGGACAACAGCCAAGCTGTTGGCAGAAAAGTTCATCTGGCACGGTATGCGGAAGGACGCGACAGCCTGGGCAAGACAATGTATCCGGTGCCAGAGTAGCAAGGTAGGGCGGCACGCCGAGACGGGAGTGGGTGAGTTTCCCCAGCCGGGGAGGCGGTTTGGACACATCCACATAGACGTGGTGGGCACCCTACCTCCGTCAGGCGGGGCCAGATATCTCCTGACGATCGTCGACCACTCCACCAGGTGGCCAGAAGCAATGCCCATGCAGGAAGCCACCGCCAGTGTGTGCACCGAGGCCCTCCTCTCCAGCTGGATCAGCCAGTTCCATGTCCCGGACCACATAACCACCAACAGGGGCCTGGCCTTCCTGTCCGGGCTGTGGTCCACCCTGGCACGCCTGCTGGGGACCTCTCACCACACCACCACTGCCTACAACCCCGCAGCCAACGGTTTAGTGGAGAGGTTCCACAGGTCCCTGAAGGCATCCCTCATGGCCCGCTGCATAGCTGAAGATTGGAAGTACCAGCTGCCTTGGGTCCTCCTCAGGCTGAGAACCGCCCCCAGGGCCAACGGCGACCCGCCCACAGCAGAGAAAGTCTACGGGGAGGCCCTCATCATCCTGGGCGAACTCATCACAGGAGATCGCCACAGCCTAACAGTCCAGAGGCTTCGCGACATAGTCGGGAAGTTCGCCCCCTGCCGGCGAGCGTACACCAATAGGTCGGCACCTTTCATGCCGCCCGGCTTGTCCTCCACCACCCATGTCTTTGTCAGGAACGATGCCGTCCGACCTCCACTGACCAGGCCCTACAGGGGGCCCTTCCGCATGCTTGAGCGGAACACCAAAGCATTCTGGCTGGCCCTGCATGGGAAGGACGACTGGGTGTCTGTCGACCGTCTCAAGCCCACCCTGTTGGAGGAGGCTGTCAACGATACCACATGGCGCCCTCCGCAAGAGACGTCGCCTCTGCAGCCACCCCAACCCAAAAGAAAGCCGCGTGGCTGCCCCCAGAAGCACCCCGACAGAGCCACAGCCCTCGCTCACACCACACCCCCCCAGCTGACCTCGCGGAGCCATAGCACTCTCCAGCGGCCCAGCATATACCTCGTTTAATCAGAAGTTACCTACGTCTTGGGGGGGGGTTATTGTAAAGTCCCCGCTCAATGGGAATTCTATGGCGAACCACCCGTTTTCTACGGTGACTCCATAACGAGATCGGGTCAAGCAAAAAGTAGCCGTATTTTATCTATGTAAATATGTATCTGCTACTAACTCAATTGCACCTGTTGTCTTTGCACATGTACTAGAATATCGTCCTGTCAATTCTTGTCAACTTACCATTTATGGAATTTGTATTTATCTGTTATATTTAATACCGAGAGCAATTGACTTCGGGTCACCTGTATTCCATTGTATTCCTCTGTGTGACGTCTGCACGCCGTTTTATAAGCAGCCTGCGTTCTGAATAAAGCAGCAGTACCTGTTCTCCTGCTCATTCTTTTGCACCTCTTAAAGACAAACCTATTTTTGGTAGTCGCTGTTGAGTCCTCAAGGAGTTACTCCCCATGGTGTGCCAGCACTCCATGGCAACTAGACTAGTATCAAAGATATATTTTTTAGCCTAGTCTTGTAGCCGGGTATTATGTCATAATGAAAACACTATTACACGTGATAGAGTATAATGGACTCAAAGATAAGAGGGCATTTTCCCTTATCTTCAGCTGAACCCAGTTTTTCCCATGTCAAAAACTGTAAGAAGTGACTACAGTATTTTGCATGCATGTCTGCCATCTTGTTTACAACTGGGGCAGGCAAAAGACCAGCCCCATTACTCTCTGCTGGTCAATGTAGGATGGTCCCTTGCCCAAATCCCATGCCTTTTTGTCAGGGAAGTGGGAGGGTTTTGAGGACTCAAAAGTGACTGCCAATAATAGATTTCTTCTATGTCAAAACCTGTTTTTTTTTTATAGCATAGTACAAAAGATATTGACAGGTGACAAAAGGCTTAAGCTCTCAAAATTTTAATTCCAAAAACCCAAAGAAATAACAAGAAAACATTTCTGGTCCGAGGTCAAGCCACAAATTTCAAGACCCATTCCTTATTCTAAAAAAGCTTTTTGGGTTTTGGTAACAAGAAACGAGAAACTAAACAAGAACTTGGATTTTTAGGGTGAAGTTCCGTAGTGACTTACTTAAGTATGCTGGGTGTGGTTGCAGTCTTGTCACATCTTCCCCAGCAATAGTCAGCATACTCACCCATTACGAAGACCACTGGTTTTCTGCTGTAGAGCCTAAGGGGTCAGGACTAACTATACCACCTACTGATATGCAGTGTAGACAAATTTGTTCGAGCTCATGTCAGTAATGTTTTAAGAAGAGTCTCTGATTCCCGCCCTGTACTTTCAGCGACTTCTTCGAAAGAGACAGTTCTGAAGAAGGCCAACCAACATACTTTCCTGATATCAAGTGGCCTAGGAAAAGAGCATGGGTTTGCCTTTTTAATGAGGGGCACTAAAATTATTCTTAGCCCTTGTAGAGAGAGTGGTTTATTTGTGCTAGGGTGTAGAAAATCGGACCTTCTGGGATGTTTGCCATGACATCCAGGTAAACCTTACGTACTTGAGCTGGGCATAATGTTTTGTCTGCTAAACTGAGTTTTCTTATCATAATAGGAGATTTCCTTCTTAATAAAAGATCCTCATTCTTGGCCAGGAATAATGGGCCAGGGGACAATAATAATTGATTATCAGCAGTTTGTGTGATGTATCATCCCGTCTAAGAGAGCCCAATTCACTAAGACAGGCTCCTGATGCTAATGCAATCAGGAAGATCGCCTTTTGTAGCATCTGAGTTGCGGTTGTATTGGGTCCGCTGAATTGAGGGGTAGATAGAAGTCAAGTACCTCGTTCTGGGACCAATTAATTGGAAGTCTTTCGGGAGCGGGTCTTTGTAGAGCAAAAGACCACAGAAGGGAAGTAACAACTTCTATGCTGGAGTCAATCACGAATCCATAAAGCAAGGGTTCCATTAATGCTGCCTTGTATGCCATGATTGTTGTAACCCCAAGAAGTTTGTCTTCAAAGAGGTATATCAGAAAATTTAAGTGTCTCTAATGAAATCTCAACTGGGCTCTCAGTATGGATATAGTCTAACCATATCTTCCATATGGACTGGTATTGCCGGACAGATAATGTCTGTAATTTTTGCACTAGGTACCTAGCAATGTTGGGTGAGTAGTTTTCATGGTAGATGATATTTAAAAAAATCCATACGTGAAGGTCTTGGCTCAGAGATGAGGATGCGTAAACGATTTTCCCTCCTACTTTCTGGGATAGAACATCTGGCGATAGTGGAATTAATCTTTTCTCCTGTTGTTGAAGTGATAGGAGCCAATGCCTGTTTGGCCAATTTGGAGTTAAGTAAGCTGTTCATTTGAAGGTTAGGAGTTTGCTCAAAACCTTAGAAATCTGGGACAATGGAGGAAAAGGATATCTTGTCCTCCACTTGTTCCAGTCTTGTAGGAAGGCATCTCTTGCTATTGCTTGATTGTCCAAGTTCGGCGACACACATACTGGGAGTTTGTGATTCTCGTATGTGGCGAAAAGGTCCACTTCCAGTTGTGGAAGCATGTTGGCTATTGTTTGAAAAGAGTGGTTGTCCAACATCCACCCTGTTGAGGCTGTTGTTTTCCTTGATAGAGAGTATGCTATTACGTTGAGAGACCCTGTGAGGTAAATTGCAGACAGGTGCCACTTCTGAAGGATGGCTAGCACTACCATGTTGAGAGGAGGTGAACGTGATCCCGATCTCTTCATGCAGGACATTGCAGTTGTGTTGTCTAGAACCAACAGAATGTGTCTTTTCTGGAGGTTTAAGTTTTTTAAGAGACACAAAGACAGCCATCAGTTCCAGGAAATTGATATAACACTTCCTCAGAGTAGCTGACCACCTACCTGCCACCTGACGATCCTCCCAGTGTCCTCCCTAACCTGTCAACGAGGCATCTGTGTGCATTGTCACTCTTACAGATGGAGGAGTCAGGGTGGCTTGCTTCACCAGAGATTCCTTCTGGGTCAAAGGCCAAAGTATCTCCCCAACTTTCTGATTCTTTTGGTGAGATCAGACTCACACCTTTTTTCTTGCATGCAATAGCCAGAATTTGTTCACATTTTTCAACTGCAATCTGAGTATTGGATCTATTACTGATGCAAACTGCAGCAGACCCATCATGCATTCTAATTGCCATCTGGAAACTCTGGGCTGTGCTAGGAACCTTTTGAGGTTTTTTCTTATTCTGTTCTGAGTTTTGATGGGGAGAGACAACAGGCCCTGAAGAGTATCCCAACACAGTCCCAGCCACTGAAAGCGTCTGCTGGGCATGAAGCGGGATTTTTGCCAATTTATTATAAAACCTTTTGACTGGAGTCTGTTGATCACTGCTCTTAGATTTTTCAAGCAATCTTTTCCTGTGGACCCCCAGATTAACCAGTCGTCTAGGTAAACTATTAGTTGTATTCCTTCTTTCCTGAGTTCCTAGACAACTACCGTTGCAATTTTATAAAAATTCTTGTGGCAATCTTTAGCCCAAAAGGCATGACTTTGAACCTGTACATATCTTTCCCTATCCAGAACCCTAGAAAGGGGCGAAAGGGAGCGGCACTAGTGACGTTCCAGTAGGCATCTTTCAGATCTGTATAAAATCCAAGTCCCTTTGGGAATGACTGAACGTACTTGGGCAATGGTAGTCATCCGAAACTTTTGGCAAACAATGTACTTGTTCAATGTTGATAGGTCGAGGATCACTCTTCGTTCAGAGGAATCCTTTTTGGAAACACTGAGGAGACATGTTTGGTGGCGAATATACGCATGTTTCTCTATGACTCTCTTTAACAGGGCCTTCTGCACGTAATCTTCCAGAGAGGGGTTTGGTTCTTGAAAGAACCCCTTTAAAGGTTGAGGGGGGGAAAGACCATTCCATCCCAGCCCATTGAAAATAATGCTGTGTCCCCAAGGAGAAGACTTCCATTCCCTGCAGTGTCTTTGAAGCTGACCACTGACCAAATAATTCCTATTGATATCCCCCTCTTCCTCTACCTTTTCCCTTAATAGGCATTCTGGGTGTTGCTTTTCCTTTTCCTTTGTAAGACAGTTTTTGGACCTTGTGAAAAGGATGTCCTTGCTGATGTGGCTGTTGCTGTCCTTTTGAAGGGGGCCTTCTGACCACCTAGCTGTTTATGAGGAAAATTTTTGGGGGTAACTGAAGGCTTATATGATTTTTTATCAAAGTGAGCCTTTTTTGGATTGGGTAAAGGGAAAGTTTGGATTTTTTGTCTCCTGAATTCTCCTTTTCCCAGAAGAGCGTATACAGTACAATTTTGTTGGTGTGCTTGCTCGTTGACTTGAGTTACAACAGAACCCTCAAACAGGTTCTTATAGAAGGGGTTAGACTGCAATAAAGCAGCCACATTAGGAAGTGACTTGTTGGAGCCTTCCAATGTTTCCATTCGCACTTTTAAGCTCCATTCTAAAAAGTCATAGAGTGCTTTCCATAGTGTTCTCATAAGACTTTTAGCCACAAGAGCAAAAAGCTTCCTGGAATCCTCTGGAAGCCTTTTGGTGGAAACTTCTAGCAAGGTGGCAGAGGTTAAGATAATAAGGAGAGGAATCCTAGCACGGAATTCTGGCGAAGCTGTTTCATCTGATATTCTTTTCATAGGGTCTCAAATTGCTGAGTAGCAATATCCAAGGGGAGCTTTTTCTTTTCAAAAGGGAGTTGAAGTGTTACCCACTCCTTGGAATTTTTGGAAACCAGGACTGTGGCGAATGGTTTTAGTTCTGCCATTGGCTCCCATTTTCTAGGCTAGTTACTATATAATTCTGAAAGTTTGTCTTCACATGGTTAACCGTTTTAAAAGTGAAGGGACAGTTTTAAAAGTGAAGGGACAGAAGACAGGAGGAACTGTTTCCAGTCAATGTAAACAACTTGGTGAGCAAGTTAATTTTCACAATATAAAATAATAAAACTTTGTCTCTGGGTTTATCCGAGATATTAATGATTATCTAATCATAATGGGGTTTTTGTAATGTTTCTCGATCCACCATCTGTTGACTTTTGGTAAAGGGCATCATCTATAGCTTTAAATGTTGTATTTCCCATCATAAGAGAACTGTTTTACTTTTAATTTTGGTACTTTATGCATGCGGAGGTTTCTCCATGTCTGTTTCAAAGTTTCTCCATGTCTGTGGTGGTATCAGGCACCATCCTGTATTAGGAATGCTGACCTGTCTCTAAACTCCACATGTACAACTTCAATCATGGTTTTTCTCTCATTAATTAGATACTTACCATCAAGAGAGAAAATACACACTGAAGCATCTAGCCAAGGATTATCAGTATCATCAGGGGAGAATATGGGAGCCCCTGTTATGTTCTGACCTGAAGCTTTGTAGTCCAAACAGGCCATTTTGTTGGCTCCAGTTGGACTTCTAACCTACTATGAGATTCAGGGCTTCTGTAACACGGTTTTTTGGACTTTGCTACTTATCAAAGCATCGGATGTAGCTGAAAGTTGACGTATGTATATTTTACAACCACACACAAATTTTGTCAGCATTATCAATAACCTAAACCCGATAGTTTTAATTTTTATAGAGTAAAAATTATCTAGCCGATGCCATGGCCAATGATTACAAGCCAAGAGTCGAAAAACATTCATTATGTAAGCAAGGTAAACACCGTTTGACCAAATGTTGCCCCGCCCATCCACCAGACAGAAACTCATTCACCTTGTTCCATCGGCTCTGAAACCCATAGCAGTCAAGAATGGCTAACAGGATTTGGAATTGTCCCCGTGGTTGCAAAACTGCATTTGTCTTACGACTTGCAACTTTATACAGTCAAGAGAAAGCCCGTGGCTATACTTACTGTAGCCTGAATAGGTAATTATTCAGTTTCTAGTTTAAATCCAATGTTTATGGTCTGATTTGTATTTAGCGTAATGTGATTATAATACTTGTAATGTCATTCAGGATTCTGAACATTTCCATTAACTATTCACTATGCCACCAAGAGAGAGAGAAAGAGAGAGATTGTATGTAAACAGTCTTTATATAACTATTTTTGTTAAAATAAGATTTTATCCAAAGTAAATACAAGCTTATATGTGCTAAAATCTCCAGCAGACCAACGGATCATCCGATATAATTTTTCTTCTTCTTCTTTAGGCAGTACGACCATGTTGGATATGTTTTGGGCATGACTGCAGGTGCAGTGAGGGTCACCGTCAACCGTGCCTCCAGTTCCGTTCCTTCACCATCGTCAGGATCACAAGCGCCGCCTGTCTTTAATAACTTTATGATTGGTGCCATTCGCCGCTGTGTCCACAGAAAGTTTGCTGAGAAGGAGCATTTTACTGTTGGTTCCTTGACAAATGACCTAAAAACAGCTGGCATTATTCTGGAAATGACATCATGGGCTTCAGTACTTCGACTCTTGCATTCTATGGTATTCAAGTATAAAACTTCCCAACGTAAGATGTATGTAAGGAAGGAATCTCTGGAAATTGTATGCCGCCGGATAACTGCTCTCCATGATCTATGACGCCAGCGGGAGGAGGGGAGAGTGGTCGTTTACGTAGATGAAACCTGGTTTACAACAAGGATGGCCCACAACAGGGAATGGGTAGACACTACGCAGGATGTCACCAGCCCCACTTACAGTCGTCAGGTTCCTCCTGGAGAAGGTGAGCGTTTTGTGGTGGTGGCAGCTGGCATGAATAAGGGCTTTATAGATGGTTCATACCTGTGCTACCTGGCCAAGACCAATCAGGGAGACTACCATGGCGAGATGAATGCAAAGTTGTTCAAACAGTGGCTAACGATGCAACTTCTGCCATCCCTTCCCGAGCCATCTGTACTTGTGCCTGATAATGCACCATACCATAGCACACTGATCGAGGAAAAGAGATCGTCAGGTAATTATAATGCCCCAATCAGCAACCAAAAATATAAGATCTATATATCAGGTAATTATAATGACTTAATATATATATATATATATATATATATATATATATATATATATATATATATATATATATATATATATATTTATAAATTGTTCGAAGAGTCAATTAACCTATTTTAATGGGAACTTCATCAAATTCCACTTTATTGCTTGTACTACATGTAACAATTTATGATCTATCTTTAATCTCTTTGTTGGGCGAGTCGGTAGAGTTACGGACTGTCACTCGATGGGCCGGAGTTCAATTCCCCGGCTGGCTGATGAAGAGTTAGAGGAATTTATTTCTGGTGATAAAAATTCATTTCTCGCTATAATGTGGTTTGGATTCCACAATAAGCTGTAGGTCCCGTTGCTAAGTAACCAATTGGTTCTTAGCCACGTAAAATAAGTCTAATCCTTCAGGCCAGCCCTAGGAGAGCTGTTAATCAGCTCAGTGGTCTGGTAAAACTAAGGTATACTTTCTTATGATCTATCTTTAAGGTATTAATGTTCTGTTATGTTCTCTCATCAGGTGGCTAGAACAGTGCAGGATATCGTTCTGACCTTCTGCCACACGCTCGGAACTGCTGCTTATTTGCCAAAAGAATCGGCCAGAGCGAAAGTATGAGATTGACAACACCATCCGTGAATGGGGCCATGAGGTTGTGCGTTTGCCCCCCCTTCACCCCGAGCTCAATGCAATTGAACAGGTGTGGGGTTATGAAGAGACATGTATGTTCCTCCCTCCGTCGATTTACTTGATCCGACCTGCGGGACAGGTTGGAGGAAGCCAGGCTTTCTGTTACCCCGGAAGTGTGGGCAGGAGCAGTTCAACAATCCCGTCATTTCGAGGAGGAGTATTGGGAGTCGGACAATATCCGAGAGACAGTAGAACCTGTCATCATTAGCCTGGCCAGTGACGATGAGGACGGGGAAGATAATCTTTTCCTCGAGAGTGATGATGACTGCATTTTGTAAATAAATCATGAATAGTTTTAGGAGTTTTATTTGTACATCTAATGGGAATTTATAGAAGTGAACATAATTCATTTATCCTTTAAAATAATTACATGCAGCAAAACAAATAGTAAAGATGATAATGCAATGAAGGAATGATACCATACTTTATCTTTAGCTTCAACATTGGCAATAACATACCCAGTTGCCATAATTTGTTAGCTTAATGAAATAACCTATCATCTAATGTTAAACTTAATTTCTGAGGAGGCCATGGCTATTGCACAGTGAAAAAACATGACAAAGACTTTATGAATGGCGGAACGATACATAGATGTGGGTGGGGTATCTGTGCTAGCGCAGTAATACTACTGTAGCAGTAGTGCTGCAACAGTAGTAATGGCAGTAATATACATGAATTAAACGTTTAGGCCAACTGCTGGGATCCTTGAGGATCATTTAGCACTTCTTACAACTACTTGAGAAATGAGTTTTTATGGCCAGAAGTTAAATTTTTCAATCCAACAATGCCCATGATAGCCTTCAGTGTCATCCTGAATTATAACGAGGCCAAAGTGGGTGGAGCCTCATGAAGTCATCATTCTGACGAAGGTTTAAAGCCAAAATATGGTACCGGCTATTTTTTTGGTTGAGCTTCAGACCGTCATTCGATGGGCCGGAGTTCGATTCCCGCCGCCGGCTGATGAAGAGTTAGAGGAATTTATTTCTGGTGATAGAAATTCATTTCTCGCTATAATGTGGTTCGGATTCCACAATAAGCTGTAGGTCCCGTTGCTAAGTAACCAATTGGTTCTTAGCCACGTAAAAATAAGTCTAATCCTTCGGGCCAGCCCTAGGAGAGCTGTTAATCAGCTCAGTGGTCTGGTAAAACTAAGCTATACTTACTTTTACAGTAAATAGGTAGATATCCAATAAATAAAAATTGCTTGACACTGGATATAGCAGTTATCAAATCAAGCTTGTCTACTAAGCTTTTGAAAATTACCAACTATTCCCTACATCTTGTCAATCTGATTGTGACCTATAAAGTAGACTGTAATTTCTTAGGAAACTTATTTTGGGAGTTAGACTAATAATCGTAGTTTTTGTATTTATTAACATATTTTGTTGGTTTGTTCATTATGACAATTATCAGTGGAGAGGTTTCACAGTTCATAAAGGTGTACTGCCTTGCTTGTATTTAAATATTTGTCATTGTTGCCAGAGGTCTAGCCTTCGTTACGTATTGCCAATCATCCATCGAGAAAGAGGGAAGAAATGCTGTCATAAGTTACATAACAAGTGTGTTCGAAACCTTTTCTCTGAGTAAGTTGGTCCGTCTTCAAAAAAAGTGACTTTTACATTATAAGTACCAAATTTATTCAACCTACGTAATGCAAAATACAGTCAAAATTTATGTGTAGATATAATGTGTATTCTGAATAAGCGTTATATTTATGAAATGCATAGATAAAAAGTTATTGCCAAAAAACCTTGTTACAGAGGCCCTGAATCTCATAGTAGGATCTTGTTTGGTCAGAGTTTGTTTCCAGTCCCTTTTCGGTTGCAGGATGCAGTACTTTCACACTTTGGAGTGTGCATCACTGACTTGGATCTTTAATTTCCTGTTTGGAATCATGCATTATGTCCATTATATATTGCCATTCTGTGGCAAGGACATTATTGATATTACTCATAATTTCCTTACAGAACTTATCAAATGCTGCAAACTTTGCATCCCTTTTGGAGGAGCTTGCATAACCTGACTGAGCATCCACAGCTGAACTGTGACTGCCTGTTACCCAGGGGGCAGAGGTCCTGGGTGAGTTACTATACCCCTCTGAAAATGTAGTTATTTCAATTGGGATTAAGTGTATCCTTGTATCCCTTTTGGGGGAAGGATCCTGATCAGCTTCTGAAAGCTGCATGGGGGATTGAATTCCTTCTGGAAAGTTTCTCCCATGGTTAGCTGAAGGTTGTGTCCCTGATCCTTCTGGGTTCATTATTATTATCAAAACAATTTAATCAGACCACTGAGCTGACTATCAGCTCTCATAGGGCTGGCCTGAAGGATTTAGATGAAATGACAGATCTAGGCTAGAAGCCTAAAACTAGGGACCAAATAAGCCATTCGATATAGTGATGAATGAATGAAAATGAAATTAAAAACTGCACAGAAGCACACACTTCCATATATACTCACTGAAAAGGGATGGATTGACTCTCATTGCGAAGTAAAACAGGTTTGGGGAGGTGGACTTCAGTATGAAGCAGAATTATGCACCACTGTTATGGCAATAATGATTCGAAACAAAGGTGCCAATACTTCTATATGCTATAAATTCACTAATGGCAACTTTTACACAGACGTGAGAGAGTTAGGCGGCCAGTATCAGTAATGCTTGTGACTTTAAGGGTTAAAGTACTGCATCTCTCTCTCACATGAGTCTTTTTGTAAATTTGCTTGTAAATATACGAAGGGGTTGCTGTTGTTTTTTGTTTTTGTCTTTTACGAAAGAATGTCGGTTGTAAATGCATTTTACAAAGAAATATTAGAAAAAGTAAAAAAAAAGTTACTGAATCTTCCTTCTCGTAAATTTACGTGAATATTTTACAACAAATATGCCAAAAATTTACTACTTTTATTTCTTATCTGTTTTGATATTGTGTGAATAGTAATAATAATTTTCCAAAATACAATAAATTTATTTATTAGAAAAACATATATAAGTTGGTAAAATTTACGATTGTCTTATAAATGAGGCCCCACAAGGGGTTGTAAATAGTCATTTTCAACTTCTCGTGGAAGGTAGGGAAAATTTTTTAGAATTTTTTTATTTATACAGTGTGAATGTGCATGTCATTCTCTTTCCATTGATGTGATTTTTTTTATTTTGCCGACCTCAAAGTTTCCCCAGTCTGGGGTGCTGCACATTAATAAATTATGCCGTCCCTTAAGGGTTAAAATGTTAAAATTTAGTTGTTTTAAAATTCATTAGAAATCTAAGGGTTTTCATATTTCTATTATATGCTTTTTATATTTTATCAGTTACATCACAGCTCCTCATGATCATTAAAATTGGTATTACTGAACATGCAACAGATTCTGATAAAATTCCCTTCGTTGGTCTATTTCCAAAATTTGATAATCACTGCAGGTTATATTTTGGACATTCACACATTACATGTTTCACAGTTATCAGCACTTTGCAATCTGGGCATTTGGGAGGAGGGCCACCTGGGCTGTTGATTAAGTGTCCGGCCATTTAGGAGGAGGGCCACATGGACTGTTCATTAAGTGTCCATGTGTCAAACAAATTCAGTATGGCCTGTTCGAAGACGTGTCAGAATTACTTGTGTGTGTGTGTCTCTCTCTCTCTCTGATATGATGAACTCCATCTTCCAACAATGGATTTCATCTGTTAATTTACCATTTTCAAGTTCTTCATTCCATATATTTTGCCATTTGCTCAAAATTATTATTTTTAAACACCTTATATAGCCACTAATAGGGTTGTCTACATTTGCTCTTGTCATATGGACTGCCTCTTTAGCTGCCTTATCACCTCTTCATTTCCTTTAATCCCTACATGGGCAGGGATCCAACATATTTCAATATTTTTTTTCCATTATTATACAATTTATGGAGTAAAAACTTAATTTGTTGTACAATATTATTTTTTTTATTATAGCTTTCAATGGGAAAAAATTACTGAACCAAAATCTTACTAATTAACTATATATTTCCTTTAATGAATTGATATTTTGCTGTGTTTACATTAATATTAATATTTGAAAATTAGTAAATCATTTATTTATCATACGCAACAAATAAACATACATATTACATATGCATAAAAATTCCCTCATCTCAGTAAGAGAGAGAGAGAGAGAGAGAGAGAATTATTATTTTTATTATTTAATGTCATTATTTAATCTTATCAAACTTAATATTAATATTTGAAAATTAGTACAGGTAGTGCTTGAGTTACAATAATTTGCCTTACAATAATTGGATCTTGCGATGGGGTTAGTAATTAATACCGATACAATATTTTGAAAATATTTTAAAATTTTGTGCAGGCGCAGGCAGCAGCATACAATCAGGCGGTGAGAGAGACCAAATTAAAATAGACCAATTTCTTTTCCTCCATCTCTTTATCCCATCTTCTAGTTATAAAAGTAAAAGAGAATGACAAAAGTATTGTTAGTTACATTATACTGTTGCATAAATGCGTACAGCCATAAACAACCAATCGAGAAACTGCTGTTTTGCTAATAACAACCAAATTGGATACAATTAACCCCCTGTATTCGCGGTCTCACTATTTGCAGATTTCTCTGTGGAATGTATATACACATTATTCGTGGAAAATTCGCCCATTCATGGTATTTCTCACTGAGAAATATTCACTATTACTGTATTTTATCATTTTCATTACTAAATGCACTTTTTGTGATAAAACTATTAAAATACTCAGGTATAAGCATTTTTAGATGATTTTTTGTGTTTATTAAAATAGGCAGTTCTGGGTGTTTTTAGAGGGATTTTAAGTATTCGGGGATTCTTGCTATTCGCAGGGGTGTGTGGTACGCATCCCCTGCAAATACAGGGGGTTTACTGTGACAACAGCTGTTTTGCTTGTATTTCAACCATCGTACGGTAGAAAACAATTACCATAGTTATGTTACAAATGACGTTAAGTAGATAGGACTGATATATTTTTACATTATACCCCTATTCGTTTTGGAGAAACGATCGGCAAGGAAATATACTGCTAAATTTAAGCTGCAAGTTGTAGCTGAAGCTGAGAAAACAATGTTCAAGCTGCTAATGACTATAAATTACTGTGCATTGGCAACTTTGATGAAACTCGACCATAAATTAAATTGGAGAGAAAAGTATTATTAATGCTGTTTTCACGCCGATAAAAGATAAATACGTAAAGCTCTATTAACAAAAAAACGGGTAAATTAATTTCACAAGACATATTTAAGTTATATTTCAACTTAAAACATTTACGCTAACTAGAAGCAAGAAAAGCGCTCTGAACTTGACTAAATAAGATGAAGTAAACCTACCGCGTAATCAATTTCCAAACCAAAACATTGATCGCCATGATCGTATTTTATCATACAAAAGCAATATGACAGTACATACAATATTATTGGATAAAGTTAAGTAAAGCACAACTTTTTACAAGATCCATGGAAAAGGTCCATATTTGTTATGTTGGTGTTTGCAAAATACAATATTACATAAATATAGAGTATACAGTATAATGTATGATAGGCTACCACACATGTGTACAATATACCATAGTGTAGGCTAAGCTAATTCTTGTTTGTTATTCAATTTCTCTATGTACTGAATTATCGTAAGTCAATCTGCCTGAACCTCCAGAATTAGCTGATGTTAATAATTACTATACCGTATATGTATACTTTATAGTGTAGGCTAGGCTACCATGTATGTACAGATGGTACTGAATACCCTAGTGTAGGTTAGGCTGTATCAGAGATACGTTTTTTCCAACAAATGACAAGTTTTTTGGAACCTAACCCCACTGTGAATAGGATAATACCTGTACCGTAAATCATTATTTTATCATAAAATGTATATGTAGGTACAGTACAGTATTTAGTCAAGAAAATATTAAAATACAGAATATTGCTCTACAAAAGAACCATGGATAGGCGAGTTTCCCACAAATGATTTATGGATAGGTTCCACAGAAAAATATGTGAATCGATGAGTCCACAAATCGTGAGTTGCGAATAGCGGGGGTCGACTGTACCCCTTACAGTAGGCCTACACGTCTGATTCTTCTGTGTTATTCAACTTCTTTTTGTACTGAGTTATCATAAGCCAATCTGCATTGAACCTCCAGAATTAGCTGATACTCATAATTGCTATATGCAAAGTATCAACCTGGACTCCACAAAAACGCAGACTTTGACCCTCTACAATTCTGGAAATATTCAGCCGACCGGGATGAAACTCTGGCTTTAGAGGTTTCCCAGTAAGGTCTCTAATGGTGCCAAATTTCATAAAAATTCGTTAAGCCATTCTGAAGATCCAGATATCGATTTTTGGCATTAAGGGGATGTTGTAGGGGGTGGGTGGGTGGGTGAGAGTCCTAACATGCCTGTGGAGCACTAACGGTAACAGATACAGCCATGAAACTTACTTTTTCTGATAGCTCGTACTCTGAGGGGTGCCTTTCGGGGTTTGTTTTTTGAAATATTAAATTTTAAAGGTACAGTGGGCCATTCAATGTAGCCCCCAAAATTCAAATTTCCTGATGCTCAGGTAGGCTACAGACTGCTCACAACACTAGAAGAGATGCTGCTTTCTTAATGTGTGTGAATAGCAAGTGGTGTTAGGGGAAGATTGCTGACTTGCTGTCAATTATCTAGCCTATCTATCTATGTAATACTAAAACTCTGAAACATTTGTTTGCTTGTTTGTATACACACTGCAGGGGTGCCTTTCGGGGTTTGTTTTTTGAAATATTGAATTTTAAAGGTACAGTGGGCCATACAATGTAGCCCCCAAAATTCAAATTTTCTGATGCTCAGGTACTGACTGCTCACAGCATTAGAAGAGATGCTGCTTTCTTAAGCCCTGTACACACTATGCATCATGTATCAGCCACGTGATGCAGTAGTGGTGTTGAAAAAAATTACTAGCGGCCAAACTGTACTGCAACACTGCTCACTTGTTCTCCGGCCAGATTTGACAGTAAAGCGTCACATGTTGAAGAAGAGAAAGTTGAAAGGGATATACAGTGTGCGATTAATAAATATTCCTTTTGCCCTTCCTTGTCAAGGTTCTTCAAAATGACTTTAGCCACACTAATTATTCACACATCTACTGTGTATTGTAATTCATAAAATGCCTGTGACCTATAAGCTTTTCAGATATATATATAATCTTCCCAAGCATCCCAGCCATCAAACACTCAATTTAAAGCTGGAAAATACAACAGTGTAGAGTATTGGTCCTTGTCCATTCAAGAGGTTTGGCAGGTAGTGGGGAGTGGGCCATCGGCACTGGAGCTGAGTGGACGTCCTCCCACTGACTGTCGATGCAACACTGAGCAGTCACTTGAAATCAGTTTGCCCCATCAATGTGTTGGTGATGCGGCTTTGAGCTGAAAAAGTCGTTTTTCAACACATCCATTCAACGCTGCGCACATCATGATGCATAGTGTGTACGGAGCTTTAATGTGTGAATAGCAAGTGGTGTTAGGGGTAAACTGCTGACTTGCTGTCAATTATCTATCTATCTATGTAATACTAAAACTCTGAAACATTTGTTTCTTTGTTTGTTTGTATGCACACTGCAGGGGTGCCTTTCGGGGTTTGTTTTTTGAAATATTGAATTTTAAAGGTACAGTGGGCCATACAATGTAGCCCCCAAAATTCAAATTTCCTGATGCTCAGGTACGGACTGCTCACAACATTAGAAGAGATGCTGCTTTCTTAATGTGTATGAATAGCAAGTGGTGTTAGGAGAAGATTGCTGACTTGCTGTCAATTATCTATCTATCTATGTAATACTAAAACTGAAACATTAGTTTTTGTTTGTTTGTTTGTATGCACACTGGCGCACACGATCAAGTGTTAATTTAGCTGTGTCCTCACCTCCCCTTCCCTCTCCCTCCCTTTCCCTCTTCCATTCCCCTTCCCTCCCCTCCTCTTGTCATTCCCTCCCCTCCCTGAGCACAAGATCAAGTGTTAATTTAGCTGTGTCCTCACCTCCCCTTCCCTCTCCCTCCCTTTCCCTCTTCCATTCCCCTTCCCTCCCCTCCCTGAGCACAAGATCAAGTGTTAATTTAGCTGTGTCCTCCCTTTCCCTCCCCTCCTCAAGACAAGATCAAGTATTCATTTAGCTGTGTCCTCCCCCTCCTTCCATCTTCCCTCCCTCTTCCATCCCACTTACCCCTCCCCTCCCCTTCCTCCTCAAACTCCCCCTCACCTTCCATCTTCCCTCCCCCTCCTCCTAGCCCTTTGTTGGCCGACTCGGTAGAGCTTTAGACTGTCATTCGATGGGCCGGAGTTCAATTCCCGCGGCCGGCTGATGAAGAGTTAGAGGAATTTATTTCTGGTGATAGAAATTAATTTCTCGCTATAATGTAGTTCGGATTCCACAATAAGCTGTAGGTCCCGTTGCTAAGTAACCAAATGGTTCTTAGCCACGTAAAATAAGTCTAATCCTTCGGGCCAGCCCTAGGAGAGCTGTTAATCAGCTCAGTGGTCTGGTAAAACTAAGGTATACTTACTTTTTTCCCCCTCCTCCTCCCCCATAAACAGGCTGGTGCTGCCGTAGCCTTTTGCTATTATTAGTAGGGTTAATTTAGCTGTGGGTATGGATATGGGTAGCCTATGGGTATGAGTATGAGTATGGTATGGATATGGGTATTGGTATGGGTATGATACAGATATGGGTTTGGGTATGGGTATGGTACAAGTATGGGTATACTGTAGGTATGGGTATGGTACAGATATGGGTATTGGTATAGTATGGATATATTACAGATATGGGTATGGAACAGGTATGGGTATGGTATGGACATGGGTATGGGTATGGGTATGGGTATGAGTATGAGTATGAGTATGGTATGGTATGGTATGGATTTCAGTATATGTACTTGGTTTTGGAGTAGTTCTTCGATCTAGTAATTTCAGGTTAAATTTGTGCCAGCATCTGCGGTTAGACTGGCAGTAAATATGGAGGATATAAGGTTATTGGCTACAGGATATGTATTTGTGAGTTTTTTCTTTTAGAGAGTTAAGAGGTGAAATTTATGGTTCAGCAGTAAAGTTGAAATTTGTGGAATTTCTTGGAGGCCATTGAAGTCTAGATTTAAACCTGGATTAGATACCCTGTTATACTAGATTTAAAGCATGTTTGTTACTTGATTAGTACCAGTTATGATCTTGAAATTTAAAGGATTTGGTGGTATCCAAGCCTAGTTAGAGGAACCTGCCATTTAAACGATAAGCCACGAATTATCTTACTTTGTCTTGTTGAACAGCATGTATACCACCATTATTAGGTGGTGTATTAATATAGCCATTAAAATTAATTTATATTAAGTATATTAGGTCAAAGTGCAGACTATGGCAAAGATATCGGTGGGCTACAGTATATTATATTTGAAGACGAATAGTTCTCTGAAATGAGGTCTTGAAGTTGGATTTAATTGTATTTCTTTTTTAGTATGTTAGATTGATAGTAGCTAGGGTGGCCAGACGTCCTGCATTAGGACAGTCCTGTTTTTGAGCATTCTGTCCTCTGTTCTGCTTCACCTTAAGAAGGATGCTAATTTGTCCTGCTTTTTGGGTCTGTCTAAAAAAAATATATATTTTAATACTAAAAATATAAATAAATACAAATACATATACTAAAACAGTGAGAACTGATGGTCAAAATAACCACTGATTTTTTTTATATTAGGCCAATAATTTTATATAGTGGCTGTTGGCACAGTTAGGAACACTAGGCATGGAGCTGCAGTGTGCTTGTATAAAGGCCAGTCTACACAGTTATGTACTAATTGTTCCATCATGAATAAAAATGAATATTAATTTCAGTTCTTTATTCATACACATTTAAACACTTGACATTTAAACACTATAAGTCAATATTATATATATATATATATATATATATATATATACACACACACACACACATTATACAACCTTTTATATTTCAACTCCTCCATAATCATGTTTAATTTAGGTTAAAAATTGGTGTTGGCAAAAAAAAATTGTCCTTTTTGGGAATTTGGAAACAGCCACCCTGATAGTAGCTCTAGGATACGTACACATCGCCTGTTGCTCTCTTTCTTTAAAGTAAGATAAGTCGTAACATAGTAGTTGTATTGGAAAATGCATCTACAAGTACGAGTTGTAGCTAATGTTTAAGCACTTCACTTACGCTGGAGGGATTGCCTTTGAGGCACTACTTAATAACTGCTTGTTATTGGAGTGATTTCGTTTGTGGCCTAGTTTGATAAAGAATTAACTGATTTTGTTGGTTAGTATTTTGTAGAATTTTGTTGAGACATTGTAGTTGATAAGTACAGTGATGGAATTATTACTGAATTGGGGTAAAGTAGTGTTTAATCTTCGTACCTCTTGTATCAGTGGTGAACTATATTGGCATACTGGTTTTGAGGTCCCGAAACAAGGAGAGCTAGATTTGATTGCTCTTTTACGTTGTAAAGTGATTTGTAATGAATCTCTAGTGGTGATATGTTAGTCGATCTTTGTATATCTGGTTCTTATATTTATAAGACGCTTGCTATTTTTAGTAAAGAATTTCATTTACTGTTTAAGTGACAGGTAAAACGTTTAGATAAGGAGGATTGAAGTTAATTTTTATGTTTGAGTATTATTTACTTTTTATATACTTGGAGAGGCGTTTAGAAGGAACTCGGCCAGTTTTGTCCCCGCCTGTTTATCAAAAAGATGTCTGTGTGAATTAGTTATAAAGTCTAGCCTGCCCAATGATTTATTTAAAGGGCCGCGGTAATTTGACCGTGCGAAGGTATATGGCATAGTCAGTAGTCTTTTAATTGGAGGCTTGAATGAATGGTTGGACGAGGGACAAGCTGTCTCCTTTAAGATGTCTGAATTTAACTTTTGAGTGAAAGGGCTCAAATTATTTAGTGGGACGATAAGACCCTATAAAACTTAATATAAGTTAGGCTTGATTTGTGATGTGGGTGAAAAGTAGTTTTGTCTAGTTTATATTTCGTTGGGGAGATGTAGATGTAATATGCAACTGTCTATTGAATTTTATAGTATTAATTAGTGTTTGATCCTCCCTTGGGGATTAAGAGAATAAGTTACTTTAGGGATAACAGCGTGATTTTCTGTGAGAGTTCTTATCGACAAGAGTAGTTGCGACCTCGATGTTGAATTAAAATTTCAGCTATGTGTAGCCATTTGGCTGGTGGGTCTGTTCGACCTTTGAAATTTTACATGATTTAATTCAAACCGGTGTGAGCCAGGTTGGTTTCTATCTTTTAAGAGTTTAAAAATGGCTTTAGTACGAAAGGATTGAGCTTTTGAGATAATCTTTATGCAGATTAGTGCGTCGCATTTAGGATCCGTTAATATAGTGATTACTATAGGTAATAGGAAGTAGTTCTTTGTGAATTCTTTCTATGATGGTTTTGATTAAGCTGGTTAGTTATTTAATTTTAGTGATTTTGGTTTTGGTTTCTGTTGCTTTTTTTACATTGCTTGAGCGTAAGACTTTGGGTTACATTCAGATTCGCAAGGGTCCTAATAAAGTGGGTTATGCTGGTCTCTTACAGCCTTTTGCTGATGCTGTCAAATTATTCACTAAGGAGCAAACTTTTGCTACGAGTAATTTTACTCCTTATTATTTGTCTACTGTGTTTAGGTTGTTTATTGCTTTAGTTTGCTGGTGTTTGATGCCATATGAGCTTGGCTTGTTTTCTTTCGAATTTGGGATCTTATTCTTCTTCCTTTGTTGTACTAGAGCAAGAGTGTAGCCTACTCTTCTATAGGGGCGGGCTGGGCTTCTAATTCTAAGTATTCCCTTTTGGGTTGTCTTCGTGCTATTGCTCAGACTATTTCTTATTAGGTAAGTCTTGCTTTAATTTTGCTTAGTATATTATTTCTGGCGGGGTTTGACTTATGGTTATTTGAAAGCTATCAGGGTTATTGTTGATTTTTTCTTTTAGGGTTTCGCTTGGCTTTGTTGTGATTTGCTTCTTGTCTGGCTGAGAGTAATCGAACTCCTTTTGATTTCACGGAGGGTGAGTCTGAATTAGTGTCTGGTTTTAATACTGAGTATAGGGGCAGGGGTTTCACTTTAATTTCTATGGCCGAGTATGCCAGGATTATGTTTTTAAGAGCACTTTTTTCCATTATTTTCTTAGGGAGGGACCTTGTTTCTCTTTTGTTTTATACAAAATTTATATTTATTGATTTTTGTTTTGTCTGGGTGCGTGGTACTTTACCACAGTTCCGTTGTGATAAGTTGATATATCTTATTTGTAAGAGTTTCCTTCCTGTGGCTTTAAATTATTGCATTTTTTTCATGGGATTGAAGGTTTTTTTGGAGGTTGCCCTAGTATAGTTTTGTAAAAAAATTAGGACAGACTATTAAGAAATTCGAACTCTTGTTGGGTGCTTTCAAAACACTTGTCTTCCTAAAGTTAAATAGTAAGTCCATGAGTTTATCTCACGCGACTATTGCTAACGGATTAATAATGAAGAAGGAGAAATACAGGACTGTAGGATGGGTATGATACAGATATAGGTATAAGTATGAGTATGGGTATGGACCTCTTGTTAAAACGGATGGCCTAGTATAATACTACACTCTGAAATGTTTGTTTGTTTGCACACTGGAAGGTAAAAGGGGCTGGTGATGCCCGTAGACTTCTGCTGACTATTATTAATTAGGTTAATTTTCCTGTGGGTATGAGTATGGTACGGATATGGGTATGGGTATGGCATTGATATAGATATGGGTATGGTATGGATACAGGTATGGGAATGGGTATTGGTATCATTATGGGTATGGGTATGGGTATGGTACAGATATGGGAATGAGTATGGGTATGGTTTAGATATGGGAATGAGTATGGGTATGGGTATGGATATGGTACAGATATGTGTATGGGTATGGTACAGATACAGGTACGGGTATGGGTATAGGTATAGGTATGGTATGGGTATGGTTCAGATATGGGTATGGTACAGGTATGAGTATGGGTATGGTACAGATATGGGTGTAGGTATGGTATGGATATGGGTATGGTACAGTTGTGGAATTGGGTATGGGTATAGGTATGGTACAGATATGGGTATGGATATGGGAACGGGTTTGGGTATGGGCCTTTTGTTAAAAATGTAGTAACTAAAAAAGTGACCCAACAGGTCATGAATGATCTAGTCTTAATTAAAAACTATCACATGTTGAATTTGCCTACATGGTTTTGGTTTTCGTGATCATTGACCTACCCTAGTTTTCACTTACACACAGACACACACATATATACTGTATATTATAGTATTATATATATATATATATATATATATATATATATATATATATATATATATATATATATATATATATATATATATATATAAATTATTTAATTATGCTGCAAACTAGTTGAGCTGACCATTATCACGAAGAAGCCACACAGGCCTAAGAAACTATATCTAAAAGCTAAACAACCCCATTCCTTTGCTACCACATTTTTCTCGACCTAGGGCATTGCCATTGCTAAAAAAAAAAAGGACTGAAATCACAGTTAAAAAAGTGATGAAATCAGAAAGCCCAGCCACAAGAGACAGTTATGGAGGTCTGGGGATACAAAGGAAGGGCTGGGGCGTAGGGCTTTACTCTGCAACCTGATAAATTATGATGAAAGCAAAAAGTAGAAGTAAGAGTCTTTTCTCAAGCAGTATAGAAAGCAAGTGCCATTATAATACACATATTGAAAAAGCTTCGGTATGAGTATGAGTATGGGTATGGTATGGTTAAAAAGTTAAGTATACCTTAGTTTAACCAGACCACTGAGCTGATTAACAGCTCTCCTAGGGCTGGCCCGAAAGATTAGACTTATTTTACGTGGCTAAGAACCAACTGGTTACCTAGCAACAGGACCTACAGATTATTGTGGAATCTGAACCACATTATACCGAGAAATTATTTTCTATCACCAGAAATAAATTCCTCTAATTCACTGGCCAGCAGGAGAATCGAACGCAGGCCCAGCAAAGTGCTAGACGAGAACGATATCAACCCGTCAATGAGGAACTGGTATGGTATGGTATGGTATGGACATGGGTATGGGTATGATACAAATATGAGTAGGAGTATGAGTACGGGTATGGACCTTTTGTTAAAACGGATGGCCTAGTATAATACTACACTGAAATGATGTGAAAATTAAGCGAGAGCACCTGATTCCAATACCACCCACCACTGACCTGGCCCAGGTTTTTGTTGAACATCACTCTAGTGTCCGCAACAGCAATAATCAGGATGAGTTCACTGTATTATTCTCGACGACAAAGAAAAAAAAAAGACAAAAAACTGTTACCCACAAACAAGAGGTGCGTTTATATGATCGCACGCTTCTGAGTGGATACATCTGCTATGTGTCTTCAAATTGTACCGGTTGAAAAAGTGCCAGCAAGTGTATCTCTTCAGGTATGGTTAGTGTTGTGAGTATTATAATGGCACTCGCTTTCTGTACTGACTGAGAAAAGACTCCTACTTTTTGCTTTCATCATAGTTTATCAGGTTACAGAGTAAAGGCCTTGACCTACCCCTTCCTTTGTATCCCTGACCTCCATATCTGTCTCTTGTGGCTGGGCTTTACTACCCCTTTTGTGATTTCATCACTTGTTTGCCTGTGATACTGTATAGTGTAAGTAGGCTAGGTATATATATATATATATATATATATATATATATATATATATATATATATATATATATATATATATATATATATATATATATATATATATATATATATATATATAAAATATATATTTATTTATATATATATATATATATATATATATATATATATATATATATATATATATATATATTATAAATATATATATATATTTATATATATGCATATATATATATATATATATATATATATATATATATATATATATATATACATATATATATATATATATATATATATATATATATATATATATATATATATATATATATATATATATATATATATATATATATTATCCCATAGTGCAGGCTAGGCTAATTTTTTTTTGTGTTATTTAATTTCTCTTTGTACTGAATTATCATAAGTCAATCTACAAGAACCTCCAGAATTAGCTGATATTAATAATTACTATACCATATATGTATAGAGTATACAGTGGACCCCCGCTACATCGCAGTTTAGCAATCGCGGATTCATATTTTAGCGGTTTTATCTGTGGAACTTATCTTGAAATATATTGTGGGGAAATTCACTAATTCACGGATTTTTTCATAGAGCAATATTCACTAATTACTGTATTTTCATTTTATTTTCGTGACTAAATACATTTTTATGATAAAAAAGATTTACTAATTTTCATATAATATTAATGTAAATAGTGTAAAATATCAATCAAATGTTAAAGTAAAATCCCTCAATATTGATTATTATCACCGCAAAATAACGATGTTCACTCCCCCCCCAACCCTCTTTCCACGAGGAGTTGGAAGTAGCCAAGGACAAAGCTTGTAGCTCGATACTTTGTATGTGCTGTCAATAGTGTATGAGTTGTATTTTTGTTCTCTCTCTCTCCCTCTCTTACTGAGATAAGAGAGAGAAAATTTTCATGTATATGTAACATGTATCTTTTTTTTGTATGATGCATAACTTATTTACTAATTTTCAAATATCAATATTAATGCAAAAACAGCAAAATATCTATCAAAATTTAAAGGAAAATCCCTCAATATCAATCTATTATCGTGTAATACGTACTGTATAAATAAAACGATGTTCATTCCCTCTTTCTCTCTCTCTCTCTCTCTCTGTCTGTCTCTTCCATGACGACACGCTATTGGCTAAAAGAGTTGGAAGTGTCCAATATCAAAGCTTGTGGCTTGATGCTGTGGTCTGTACTGTCCCTAGTGTGTGAGTTGTATTTCTCTATTCTCTCTCTCTCTCTCTCTCTCTCTCTCTCTACTGAGATTGTAAAGTCCCCACTCAACGGGTTTTCTATGAAGAACCCCCCCCCCCCGTCTTCTACGGTGCCTTCACACCTGACCCTAGGTCAGGGTACTCAGCCCTATTTTTCATTATGTAATTGAACATTTATTACCTGTTTATTTTTGCCCTTATATATTGTGTATGTGTCAGAGCATTTTTGTATCTACTCTACTATTTTTAATTGTCACGTTATCTGTATGTACCTGTCCTGTTTTGCATAGAGAATGATTGACCTCGGGTCACTTGTATGTCTTTGTACTGACGTCCGCATGCCGCTTTATAAGTGGGTGGCTTCCTCAATAAACTAGCAGTACTTGTCTACCTGCTCTTTCTTTCGCACCCTCTCACAAGATGAGTGAATTTTTATGCACATGTAAAATGCACGTTTATCTTTTTTGTATGATAAATAAATGATTTACTAATTTTCAAATATTAATTTTAATGTAAACACAGCAAAATATCAATTGAATACAGAAAATATACTGAATTAGGTAAAATTCTAGTTCAATAAATTGTTTTCCTTAATCTTTTTTGTCTGAGACTTAGGAGAGGGATGAAGGTGTAACTGTCAATCACCTTGACATATTGACCATGAAAGGGTTAGCACCTGGGCAAAGTCTCTCTTTCTCTCTCTCTCTCTTTATGCAAAAGGATACTTGTAGGATGTGAGAGATGCAGAGATAGATAGATACACAGAAAGGGAGGGTTGTTGATAGAGAGATATATATGCTGTATACAATTTTATATATATATATATATATATATATATATATATATATATATATATATATATATATATATATATATATATATATATATATATATATATATATATATATATATATATATATATATACAGGCAGTCCCCAGTTGCCAGCAGACTCGGTTAGCAGCGATCCGGTTTTACGACAGTTTTCAAAAATATCCATAAAAAATACAGTTTTTTTAATTATTCGATTTCCAGTTCTTGGCGCCAAAAACACCAACAACTGTTATTGACACCGATAACCAGTTATCGGCTGCATAAGATACCCCCTTGCAGTAGACATGAACTCGTTTCTGATCGTACTGTAACTACACTTGGCCGGAGAACAACCTGCCCGCTGCTTGGGTCAATCACGCATGTGCATGGCGGATGAATACTGTACCAAACAACCCACAGCCTCAGAAAGCATATTTTCATCAATCTGTGTGTCCCTTTCACTGAGATTGGTAGCGCTGACTCTATAGCCGCCAGAATCCTGCATGCGATGGAAATGCCAACAAGAAAAGGAAATCAATCATGATGGAGCTGAAATATGACATTTAACTGTTAAGTGTTCTGAAAAAGGTGAGAATTTTTTCTTTTTTCTAGGCTGTTCAGACCTGAGTATCCATTGCCATCAGGCCAAGGTTTACTTGTAAGTTCATCAAATATGGCATTAAATATTTGCAGAACTACTGTGCAGACCATAGTAAAGGATTAGGCAAATTAAATTTCACATTTTTATAAAAGTTATTATATATTAGGGTAAAATATCTGGTCGTGACACGGTAGCATTTCCGTTGATGGCGCATGACCCGCTATCAAAAACTGTAATTACAAAGACTTAACATGGTTATATATTATTAATTTGGTAGTTAATTATAACACATTTTGTTAATAAAACTTCAATTTTTTGCAAGCATTCTCAAAATTTCATTTTCTTGTGGTTTGACCAAGTAAATACCGAATGAAAATGTGCAAATTTTGGTAGCAATCGGCAAGTCCTGGGTGCTTTTTTGCCCTACCGTAATTTATATGTTTTCATGCTTTTGTGTGTAAAATTTATATGAAAACTGCATTAGTGTACTGTACTGTATTTTTGTTTTTGTACATAATTATGATACGAAGACAATATGTATGTCCATTTGCGTGATCAAGAAAAATAGAGGTTGTTCAGTTGCGCTGGTTTTATGAATACATATGGCAGTCATGCTGTAAGAGGTGCAAAAGAAACGAGCAGGTAAAAGTTACTGCTACTTTATTACAGATCCAGGCAGTTTATATAGCGGCCGACTGGCGCCGAACCGCGGAAGACAATGACATTGAGCGTGACCTGAGGTCAAAACAATTAACAATAATATGCGGCGAACAAGTACAATTTACAATACAAAAACATACAGAACTTCAATATGGATACAGTCTTGATGCCTGCGAATAAAGAAACATACGATACATAATTTATGACAGATGTACAAATACGTATAAAGTTGAAATGGTAGAAAATGCGTGACCTGGCACGTTTAGGCGTGACTAATTGAGTGTGAAGAAAATGGGAAGTCACCAAAGAAAACTTGTTCAGCGGAGACTTAATTAATGACGCCTGTGAAGCACTCCGCTGACGTCGATGTGGTGACTTTACAAATACTCCCCCCCCCCGGCCCCCCGCAAGACGTGGGACACGTCTGATTAATCTGTATATCTGCTGGGACGCTAAAGGGTGCCGCTGCTTCTTGAAGACAACGGAGGGGTCTCCCGCGCGTGAGGCTGCTGGGCTGCTGTTGCGGGCGGGCCCTTCCTGGGACGGCCGCGCGCCCGCCGTTTGCGGGGGCGTGGGTGTGGCAAAGTGCAGCTGGGCGGGGAGGGTGCTGCAGCGGTGTCGGTGCTCTCCGTCAGGAAGGCGGGCTTTAAGCGGTCTATTGAAACCCAGTCGTCTTTCCCAGGGAGTGCCAGCAGGAACGCCTTGCTGTTCCGCTCCAGCACGCGGAAGGGGCCCCTGTAGGGCCTGGTCAGTGGCGGGCGGACAGCGTCGACTCTGACGAAGACGTGGGTGGCGGATGACAGCTCTGGCGGTGTGAAGATGGTTGATCTGCCGGTGTACGTGTGCTTGCAAGGGGCGAACTCGCGGAGCCTCTGCAGTGATGGGGTGTGGCGATCTTCTGTCACAAGCTCGCCCGGGACCACAAGGGGCTCCCCGTAGGTTTGTTCGGCTGCAGACGGGGTGCCGTCGGTTCTGGGGGTCGTTCTCAAGCCGAGGAGGACCCACGGCAGCTGATGTTTCCAGTCCTCGGCGGTGCAGCGGGCCATGAGGGATGCCTTCAGGGACCTGTGGAACCGTTCGACCAGGCTGTTGGCCGCCGGGTTGTACGCCGTGGTGGTGTGATGCGTGGTCCCCAGCAGCTGAGCCAGGGCGGACCATAATTCGGACAAGAAGGCGGGCCCCTGTCGGTTGTGATGTGATCCGGGACGCCGAAGCGGCTAACCCAACTGGAAAGCAGGGCCTCGGCGCACACGCTGGCAGTGGCTTCTTGCATGGGTGTGGCTTTGGGCCACCTTGTCGAACGGTCTACCACCGTCAGGAGGTATCTGGATCCACCTGATGGGGGAAGGGGCCCGACAACGTCAACATGAATGTGGCCGAAGCGGCGCTCTGGCTGTGGGAACTCGCCTACCCCCGACTAAGTGTGATGACCCACTTTGCTGGTCTGGCACTGCAGGCACTGTTTCGCCCAGGACGTGGCGTCCTTTTGCACCCCGTGCCAGACGAACTTTTTTGAGAGCAGTTTGGCCGTAGTTCTGCCAGAGGGATGTGAGAGGCCGTGAATTATGTCGAATATCTGGCGGCGACGTGAGGCTGGAACCAAAGGGCGGGGCTGACCCGTACTGATGTCGCAGAGGAGACTTGGGCCTCCAGGGGTGAGGGTCACGTCCCGCCACTTAAGGGACGTGGTGGCGGTGCGGTATGCTGGGGTTTCTGGGTCAGCGGCCTGTTCTCTGGCGAGGTCTTGGTAATTTACACCGAGCTGCACTGCGTTCAACTCGACTCTGGAGAGGGCGTCTGCTACAGGATTTTTTCTGCTGGGGAGGTACCTGACGGAGCAGGTGAATTCCACTATGGCTGAGAGGTGGCGCTGATGCCTGGAAGACCATGCGTCCCCTTGCTTCGTGAAGGCGTGAACCAGTGGCTGGTGGTCCGTGAAGATTGTGAAGGGCATCCCCTCCAGGAGGAACTTGAAGTGCCGGACTGCGCGGTACATCGCGCAGAGTTCCCTGTCGAAGGTGCTGTAGCGGGTCTCTGCGGGATTGAATTTCTTGCTGAAGAAGGCGATGGGCTGGGGGGCGCCGTTGACGACCTGCTCCAGGACAGCACTGCAGGCGACATTACTGGCATCCGTCTTTAGCTGGAGAGGGGCCTTGGGATCCTGGTGTGCCAAGGCGGTTGCCTCGGCGAGGGCGGCCTTCGTCAGGGTGAAGGCCTGCTGCTGGCTGGGTCCCCAAGACAGGGACTTTGGTTGGCTTTTGAGGACTTCCGTCAGGGGAGCCGTGGTGTGTGCGATCCCGGGGATGAACCGCCTGTAGAAGTTCACCATCCCGAGGAACTCCTGGACGGCCTTGACGGAGGTGGGGCCGGGAACCTGGTTACGGCTGCTACTTTTGATGTGAGTGGACGGACGCCTGCCGGGGATACCTCGTGACCCAGGAACTCTGCTTTCTGGACGCCGAAGGTGCATTTGTCAAAACGGACGACGAGGCTGTTCTCTTGGAGGCACCGCAGGACTGCCCTGATGTGCCTTTGGTGTTCACTGTGAGACCTGGAAAATATGAGGATGTCATCAACGTAGAAGACGCAGAATTTTAGGTCCCCGAGGATGCTGTCCATGAGCCGCTGGAAAGTCGCCCCGGCATTCCTCAATCCGAAGGTGTAGAAGGCAAACACATAGGACCCGAACGGCGTGATGATGGCGGTCTTTGGTATGTCCTCTGGTGTGACAGGTACCTGAAAATATGATTTAAGAAGGTCCAATTTAGTGAATACCTTGGCCCCATGAAAGGAGGCCGGGAGGTCCTGCATGTTGAGCAGAGGGTAGTGGTCGGGCTCTGTTGCAATGTTGAGCCGTTTGTAGTCGCCGCATGGTCTCCAGGAGCCGTCCGGTTTCTGCACCATGTGGAGGGGGGAGGCCCACGGGCTGGAGGCCTTCCTGCAGATTCCCATTTGCTCCATATCCGCGAATGCTTTCTTCGCCTCCTGAAGGCGCTGTGGGGGAAGCCTTCGGAACTTCGCATGTGTTGGGGGGCCTTTAGTTGTTATATGGTGGTATATGCCATGCTTGGCTGGGGTCCCGGGGACTTGTCGAAGTTCGGGCTTGAACACCTCAGGGAACTCCGACAGCAGGTTTGCATACTGGTGGGGGGCGACGGCGCTTATGGTGGGTTTGGGTCCCGGTGTTAATGGGAGAGACTGCCAGGAGTCGGTATCGAGGAGGTGCTTACGCCCCACGTCGACTAGCAGGCCAAAGTGCGCCAGGAAGTCGGCCCCCAGGAGTGGGGTTCCTACGTTCGCGACGATGAAGTCCCAGGAGTAATTCTGGCCAAGGATGGAGATTGACAGGGGCCTGGTGCCGTAGGAGAGGATGGGGGATCCGTTGGCGGCCGTTAGGAAGGCGGCTGGGTCTGGTTTCTGGTTGCGGTCCTCTCTGGATGCCGGGAAGGTCGATTTAAAGGCCCCTGTGTCGACCAGCATCATCCTGCCGGAGATGGTGTTGCGGACATAGAAACCTACTGGTTCTGAGCCCCTGGGTTTTTCAGTTGCCATGGCGGTTTGTCCTGCTGGCCGCCGCCACCCCCGTTTTTTGAACGGGCGAACGAGCAGGGCGGCAGGCAGTTTCGGGCGTCCTTTCCGAACCACTTGTGGTAGCAACAGAGGCCCGGGGAACTCCATCTGTTGTGGGTCGGTGGACGTCTCCTGGCGACGGCATTGACGCTCTGCTCCACTTCTTCTTCCAGCTGGATGGAGCTGACCGAATGTGTGGGCGCTTTAAGCCGCTGTGAAGCCTTCATGGAGTCCATGAGGTGTTGCACCGTTTCTATGAGGTCGTCGAGCGGCATGGTGTAGGGGTGAGGAATCTGGTTGTGGACCTCCGGGAGGAGCTGGCAAAGGTAGATCTCCCATGCGAAGCTTATTTCCTGTTGCTTTTTCGTGCCATCGAAATCTGGCAGTGACAGGAGATCTACGACCATGCTCCATGCGTCTCTTGCGTTGAGGTCGTGACGTGGGTTGACGGCGAGGTCGATGGCACGGGCGGCCCGCTCGGCGATAGGTAGGGAGCACGCTTCGAAGAGTAACTTCTTCGTGGCGCTGTGTGTGAGGGTGTGTGTCTCGGGTACCCGCGAGACGAGTTTTCTGTACACGTCCTCCGGAAGGGCGTTAAGCACTGTGTCAGCCTGCAGGATTTCGTCCGTCACATCGTTGGGTTCCCTGTATAAAAGGTGGCAACTTTACGGTGAGGGCGGCCCGCGATTGTGTTGCCGGGCCATGGAGTGTTCGGGGCGCTGGTGTGGATGTGGAGGTGCGGGAGGGCCTCGGTGCGGGGACGGGTGCAGGTGAGATGGGAGGTAAGTAGACCTCCGAGTCCGCGAGGTCCGCAGTTAAATGCATGAAGGACGGGATACCCGCGTCCATGCTCACTCCTTTGCCCTCTTACTGGAGTGGGGTACTCGCGTCAGAACGCACTTTCGTGCGCCATGTGGGTCCACTAGTGACGCTGGTGGGGTTTGCCGACGAGAGTCAGCACGCTCAAACGCTGGTTACAGCGCCGTGTTTAGGCCGCTAAGAGCGTTGGAGAATTCCTGGAGCCAAGACTGAGTCGCCATGTCGGTCCGCTAATGGCTCCGGATACTCCGGGGTCACCACTGTAAGAGGTGCAAAAGAAACGAGCAGGTAAAAGTTACTGCTACTTTATTACAGATCCAGGCAGTTTATATAGCGCGCCGACTGGCGCCGAACCATGGAAGACAATGACAGTGAGCGTGACCTGAGGTCAAAACAATTAACAATAATATGCGGCGAACAAGTACAATTTACAATACAAAAACATACAGAACTTCAATATGGATACAGTCTTGATGCCTGCGAATAAAGAAACATACGATACATAATTTATGACAGATGTACAAATACGTATAAAGTTGAAATGGTAGAAAATGCGTGACCTGGCACGTTTAGGCGTGACTAATTGAGTGTGAAGAAAATGGGAAGTCACCAAAGAAAACTTGTTCAGTGGAGACTTAATTAATGATGCCTGTGAAGCACTCCGCTGATGTCGATGTGGTGACTTTACAATGCTAGCATATCTGCCACCGCCTGACACTCTGCCAAAAAATGCATTTACAAAGACTTTACATGGTTATGCACTGTATTATTAATTGGCAGTTAATTATAATACATTTTGTTAATAAAACTTCAGTCTTTTCCAAGGTTTCTTAAAGTTTCATTTACTTGTGGTTTGACCAAATAAATATCGAATGAAAATACTGTACAGTATGCATGACACACATCCAAAAATATGCATTTACATTACGTACAGTGCTGTACAAAGACTTCACATACTTACTATACAGTACAGTACAGTAGAGTACAGAGTATTTTATTTCCGTTGGCGGTTACGGTAACTCACTTTTTTAATGAAACTTCAGTCTTTTGAAAGATTTCTTAAAGTTTTGTTTCCTTGTTGTTTGACCAATTAAATACTGAGTGAAAAGGTGCAAATTTAGCAACCGATGTGTCATGGACAATATTTTACCCTATTAAAGATTACTGTATATTTACATCACGGTCTTTTGAATGTACAGTGTACTACTACAACACAGTACTTATGTGCTGGATGCAGATTAGTGGGACAACATGTAATCCTAATTTTGTAACAAATGCCAAGCCTAGCTTATGCTAATGCTTTTCTTTCAGGTGAGACGAACACTGAGATCGGCCATGCCCTTGGACTTAGCAGAACTACTTTCCAGTCTATAGTCAAGGATAAGGAACATATTGTACAACAAACGAAAGGTGGTGCTTCAATGATGGCTGTTACTCTTGGTGCTGCTACTAGATTAGGCAAGCAACATAACCCCAACCTTGTGGAGATGGAGAAGTTATTGATGGTCTGGCTCAAAGACCGAAACCAACGTAACGTTCCACTGAGCCTTGGTATTATTCAGGAGAAGGCTAGGCAGTTGTATAAGGCAGTAGTGCAGAAGAAAGGGGAGGGTAGTGGAAGTGAACCATTTGTAGCCAGCAGAGGCTGGTTTACTCATTTCAAGGTTTGTGCAAGTTTGCACAACCTTAAGTTGCAGGGTGGGGCTGCTAGTGCAAACAAGGAAGCAGCACAAGGTTTTCCTAGTTGTCTCACTGAAATCATCAGGGATGGAGGCTATACTGCTGACCAAGTTTTTAATGTGGACGAGACAGGCCTATTTTGGAAATGTATGCCTAGACGTACGTACATATCCAAGGAGGAGAAGACAGCACCAGGACATAAAGTCAGTAAGGAGAGACTGACTTTACTTCTTGGGAGCAATGCCAGTGGTGACTTCAAGCTGAAGCCCTTGTTAGTGCATCTGGCTGAAAATCCACGGGCACTTAGGGGAATTTTCAAGCCTCAGCTCCCTGTCATTTGGAAGGCTAACAAGAAAGCCTGGGTCACTGTTGCTATCTTCAAGGAATGGTTTAATGATCACTTTATGTCAGCAGTTAAGAAGTATTTGAAGGAGAAGGGTCTAGAATTGTTACTAATTTGGGTGAAATTTATCCTGAAGTGAAGGTAGTCTACCTTCCACCAAACACTACATCGCTTCTACAGCCAATGGATCAGGGAGTCATTGCTAACTTCAACGCTTACTACACCAGGAGTACATTTCGCCATGTCCTCAAGGTCACCGAAAATAGTAGTGACAAGTTGGATATCAAGTGAGTCTGGAAGGGTTACAGTATTTTAGATGCTGTAAAAAACATTGAGTCTTCTTGGAGCACGGTCCAGAAATCCAATTTGAATGGGGGCTGAAAGAAGCTGTGTCCAAATTCTGTGATGGACTTTACGGGCTTTGAGGAGGGAGAGAATCTTGATCTCGTGAGAAAGAGCATTGTTCAGTATAGCAAGAGGCTTAACATGGAGGTGGAAGCTGAGGATGTGAACGAGCTGCTGGAATTCCATGGAGAGGAGTTGTCAGCAGAGGACCTCACTGAGCTAGAGAAACAGATGATCGAGGAGGAGGAGGAAGAGGCACCAGCCCCAAATCCCAGGGTATTAAGTGTTACAGCCTTGTCACATGCTTTGGCCTACTTTAAGCAAGGGCTGATATTGACCTAATGTGGAAAGGTTCACAAAATTTCAAAGAGTAATTCAGGATACTCTAACCTTTTACAAGGAGAGTGTAAGGGAGAAGCAGATGAAAAGAAGCATCCAATCTGAGCTAGAGATTTTTGGCTTCAAGAGAAAGTCTCCAGTACCACCTGCAACTCTTAACCCAGGTAAGGAATTCTTCACTTTTTTTCTGCCACTGTACTGTAAAATGTTTTATAAATTGTAATAAATTTTATACTGTACTGTACAGTACAGTATGCAGTACATTACAATTCACCCAATCATTTTCATCATTTTTATTATTGCAGAAGAAAAGTCCTATCCTGATTCATTCCACTGCACCTGACATAATAGAATTACCTCCACCAACCTCTCCTGGTAAGGAGTTTTTTTGTTGTTGTACTGTACAGTGCAGTACTGTACATATGTAAATTGTTTTAATCTGTAAAGTGCTGTACCTGTACAATATACTGCTGCACTGTATGTTACTATACATATATTTATGTAGTACTGTTGCATAACCTCTTTTTTTTTTTATAATCCCAGGATTGACCCACCACCTTGCAAGTGATGACCCTCCACTAATAGACCCACCAGCCTCTCCAGCTCTATCTGGTAAGGAATTCTTTTTTTTTTTTTTTTGTTTTGTTTTACTGCAGTACATCTATACCTGTAAATTGTTTTATACTGTAAAGTACTGTTGCATAACCTAATTTTTTTCATCATCATTCCAGGATCAAGCCACGATGACCCTCCACCAGCATTACTAAATAACCAACCAGCCTCTCCAGCTACTGGTACAATATTTGTTTTACTGTAAATTGTTTTAAATCTGTTTTAACTGTAAAGTGCTGTACCTAATTTTTTCAATCATTCCAGGATCTGCACTTTGACCTGTTAGCCTCTCAGCTCTATCTGGAAAGGAATTCTCCTTTTTATTGTTTTACTGTTGTACATAACCTTTTTTTTTATAAAAGTCCTGTATTACTGTACCACCTTATATATTTATATATGACCCTCCAACTAATAGACCATTCCAGCCTTAAAGCTGTATCTGGGATTGAGGAATGCTGGCTTTTGACTTTTTTTTTTTTTTTCGAAGTTCTTATTGGCTGGTGCGAGCTGCAAAGTAGCATCATCTATACCTGTAAATTGTTTTGGTACAGAAAACAGATGTTTGCATAACCTAATTTTTTTCATCATCATTCCAAAGGATCAATGGCCATTGCATGAGATTAGACCCAGATTAACAATGCAGCATTACTAAAATAACCAACAAACAGAAACATCAGCTCTTTGATCTGGTAAAGATTAGAATTCTTGCCAATTTTTTATTTGTTTTACTGTTAGTAGAAACATACAGTATGTGGTAAATTGTTTTGAGAGAAAAACGTGATGCTCTTGTTTCTCTCTTTGTTTCCTCTGAAGGTAAAGTACTACTGCATAACCTAATTTTTTCATCATCATTCCAGGATCCAGAAATCGCCTTGTTGACCACTTTGACCTTCCACCAGCATTGCTTGAAGGATGACGTCGGATAACCAGCCAGCCTCTCGGCAGTAGGCTGAAGGATGACAGCAGCTGATCTGGAGCAAGGGGGCAGCCGCAAGCTGAAGGATGACGCTTTTTTCAGCTATTTGTTTTACTGTAGCAGGAACTAGGTTGAAGGAACATTGGTCTTTTGGTCACTATAAAGTACTCCGGGGCAATAGGCAGGCTGCCTGGAGTACTAATAGGGTTCCTATTTATATCTCGGAGGGTTGGACATCTACTGAGAGCTGCATAACCTAATTTTTTCCTTCATTACATTCCAGGATTAAGTGTAAGGACGGGATTGAGTGACATGCTGGCTGGGTGTTGACTGGTTCCTTACTGAATAAATGTACAGAATCTTCGAAGTTCTTATTGGCTGGTGCGAGCCGCAAAGTAGCATCTACGCACAGACAGGGCAAAACAGAGGTAATGTTTCGGACATCTGTGTTGGTCGGCAGACAAACAGATGGCAATTGTGAGAGACATAATAAACGGACAGTGATAAAACATATATCAATGGAAAGGCCAGGAAATTCCACATATGGCCGATTCCATGAGATTAGAGACAGATTAATGAATACAATGCAGTAGCATAATATATGTGAAATGGGGAGACGTTTGGCATCTTCACAAACAGAAACATACATACAGTTTGATACACAAGACTCGGCGGAACATTATGAGAACAAGATTAGAATGCTTGCATGGCAATGCAAGTAGTGGTAATTGTACATAAATCGAGACAACAATGGTTAGGGAGAAACAGACGGAAATATTGTGTGGTAGAAATTGCGTTCCTTGAGAGAGAGAAAACGTGATGCTCTTGTTTCTCTCTTTGTCTGGGTCCCTCTGAAGGTATGACGAGCGCACACACACATGTGCTCGAAAGAGACCGCCATCAGTGCGATGGGTCTCTTACAATACTTGCCCCCAAAGCAAGGCGTCGATGCAGAAATCGTCTTGTTGACAATTGGAATGGGCGCGAAGGGCTTGGGCTTGGGGCAGGTAGGGGCTGAAGGGTGGCGCCGGCTGGCAGGAACTCGAGGAGGACGGTAGCAGGTTGAAGGATGACGTCGGATAATCCTTTGGTAGCCAGCTCGAGGGGGACGGCAGTAGGCTGAAGGATGACAGCAGCTGATCCTTCGGTAGCCAGCGCAAGGGGGGCGGCAGCAAGCTGAAGGATGACGTCGACTGGTCCGTCATTGGTCAGCTCGTCCGGTATGAGTTCGAGGGCCGGCAGGAACTCAAGGACGGTAGCGGGTTGAAGGATGACATCGGCTGACGTTGGCTGGTCCTTTGTTGGTCAGGTCGTCCAGTACGAGTTCGGGGGCGGCGGCAGGCTGCCTGGAGGAGGTGTCCAGGGTTCCTGTGGTGGGGTGGGTCATCTCGGAGGGTCGGACATCTACTGAGAGCTCGGGAACGGCGGGAAATGGGGAGGTGGCGAAGGGTCTGTTGGATCGTGGGTCATCATCTTGGGTCTGCCGTCTGCCATCGGCTCCATGTCATTCCGGGGTCACCAGTGTAAGGAAGGGATTGAGACATATGGCTAGGTGTTGACTGGTTTATTGGTGGTTCTTTACTGAATAAATGTACAGAATCTTCGAAGTTCTTATTGGATGGTGCAAGCCGCAAAGTAGCATCTATGCACAGACAGGGCAAAACAGAGGTAATGTTTCGGACATCTGTGTTTGTCGGCAGACAAACAGATGGCAATTGTGAGAGACATAATAAACGGACAGTGATAAAACATATATCAATGGAAAGGCCAGGAAATTCCACATATGGCCGATTGCATGAGATTAGAGACAGATTAATGAATACAATGCAGTAGCATAATATATGTGAAATGGAGAGACGTTTGGTGTCTTCACAAACAGAAACATACATACAGTTTGATACAGAAGACTTGGTGGAACATTATGAGAACAAGATTAGAATGCTTGCATGGCAATGCAAGTAGTGGTAACTGTACATAAATCATGTTAGAACTTTGTTCTTTTTGTTTAGCTTTAGTTTACCCTATTTTGCTGTTTATTTTAGTTTCCCCATCAGGGTTTTGAGTTTTCTTCCTCCACATGATTTTGAGTTTCTATTCCTGTTTTGATCCTTGGCCTGTTTTTTCTCAGAGTCCTGTTTTTGGTTTCCTTGGACTGCCGAGGTGTAATCGGAAGTCCCTGAGCCCTAGTAGGGCAGTCTAGTTCTGGCCACCGTGTTCGTACATTTGGATTACAGCAAGGTCACACCTGTATTCTGTGTATATATTCACTCTTTCATCGCAGTGATATCCTGCTGCAACGCTGCTGCCTCATCTTGCTGTAGCCTTGGGCCAGTATCTGCCTGGGGAACCTCGCTGTAAGTAGGTATAAGTTTTTCCTAATTTCGTAAGAGAGACGTGGACCTTCCGTGTGAAGATCGTTCTGTTGGTCTGCAGACCTTTAAAGAATTGTGGGGAATACCTTCCCACCTCTTCGAGTAACGTTCGGCCATTGGAAAGTTGTGGGGAACCCCTTCTCGCTTTGCCTTACTCCGTTACGTCTCCTTGCATCAACCTGCAGTTCCTCATATAAGGATTTTTGTGGAGCTTAAAACTCTTTGTGGCCACTTTGTTTTTGTCAGGGCAACTTAGTTTTGTAAATTGTTAGGCTTCATTCTGGCCGTTATTTTCTCTTTTCTTTCGGAACCTCCTTATTTTGAGAATGTGTTATTGGTTTCTCTAATTAATAGTGTGGGTGTTTTGCTGAAATTATTGTGTACATAGTAATTGTGTGAATCTTTTTCATATTTTGATGTATTTGTAGTGGTTCCGGCAATCACTTCTATCTGTATCGTGCCTGTAAATATATTATAATATTTTTACTTTTGGTATTAGTATCCCTCTCTGTTAATATTTGCACATTGACTGTTATCTCACCTTTCGTGACTTTAACTTTGGAGAACACCTGTTGAAATTTATTGTTCTTCTGCAAAGTCTTGTGTATATGTATGATAGCCCTTAGAGAAGGGTCCTGACAATCGAGACAACAATGGTTAGGGAGAAACAGATGGAAATATTGTGTGGTAGAAGTTGCCTTCCTTGAGAATGGGAAATCGTGTTTCTCTCTTTGTCTGGGTCCTTGAAGGCTTGGGGCAGGTAGGAGGCTGAAGGGCAAGGTGTCGATGCAGAAATCGTCTTGTTGATAATTGGAATGGGCGCCTTGGGCTGGCAGGAACTCGAGGAGGACGGTAGCAGGTTGAAGGATGACGTCGGATGATCCTTCAGTAGCCAGCTTGAGGGGGACAGCAGTAGGCTGAAGGATGATGGCGGCTGATCCTTCGATAGCCAGCGCGAGGGGGGCGGCAGCAGGCTGAAGGATGACATCGGCTGGTCCTTCATCGGTCAGCTCGTCCAGTATGAGTTCGGGGGCCGGCAGGAACTCGAGGACAGTAGCGGGTTGAAGGATGACATCGGCTGACGTTGGCTGGTCCTTCGTTGGTCAGGTCATCCAGTATGAGTTCGGGGGCGGCAGCAGGCTGCCTGGAGGAGGCGTCCAGGGTTCCTGTGGTGGGGTGGGTCATCTCGGAGGGTTGGACATCTACTGAGAGCTCAGGAACGGCGGGAAGTGGGGAGGTGGTGAAGGGTCTGTTGGAGCGTGGGTCATCATCTTGGGTCGGCCGTCTGCCATCGGCTCCTTTGTGTCACTCCGGGGTCACCAGTGTAAGGAAGGGATTGAGTGACATATGGCTAGGTGTTGACTGGTTTATTGGTGGTTCTTTACTGAATAAATGTACAGAATCTTCGAAGTTCTTATTGGCTGGTGCGAGCCGCAAGCAGCATCTATGCACAGACAGGGCAAAACAGAGGTAATGTTTCGAACATCTGTGTTGGTCGGCAGACAAACAGATGGCGATTGTGAGAGGCATAATAAACGTACAGTAATAAAACAGATATCAATGGAAAGGCCAGGAAATTCCACATATGGCCGATTGCATGAGATTAGAGACAGATTAATGAATACAATGCAGTAGCATAATATATGTGAAATGGCGAGATGTTTGGCGTCTTCACAAACAGAAACATACATACAGTTTGATACAGAAGACTTGTTGGAACATTATGAGAACAAGATTAGAATGCTTGCATGGCAATGCAAGTAGTGGCAATTGTACATAAATCGAGACAACAATGGTTAGGGAGAAACAGATGGAAATGTTGTGTGGTAGAAGTTGTGTTCCTTGAGAGAGAGAAAACGGGATGCTCTTCTCTCTTTGTCTGGGTCCCTCTGAAGGTATGACGAACGCACACACGTGTGTGCTCGAAAGAGACCACCATGGTGCGATGGGTCTCTTATAAAGCCACCACCTTACAAGTGATGACCCTCCACCAGAAATAGACTTGCCTGCAGTAGACTCACCAGCCTCTCCCGTTCTATCTGGTAAGAAAGTTTTTTTTTTTACTGTATGGTACATACATATGTAAATTGTGTATACAGTACTGTACTGTGTCATAACCTAATTTTTTTTATTGTCATTCCAGAATTGAGCCTCATGTTTGCAGATGACCCAGATTCCCTTGAAGAAACTTTTGAAGGTTTCCTCCCACTTGAATCATCTGAACCCTCTTCAGCTGCAACAGGTACTGTACAGTAGAGTACTAATAGAGTATGGAATTCTTCACTTTTTTTGTTCAAATGGTTTTATCAATTGTTATAAATTTTAGAAAAAATAAGTATACTACAGCAGTACTGTATTGTACAGATTGTATCATTATTCAAGATCCAGAACTTATCGCCTCCTCCCAAGCATGCCCACCCTCTCCTGCTGCATCAGATAGTACAGTGATCCCATCCTCAAACCCCAACTCTCAATGTCCACCAGGTAAGGAATTCTTTATTTTTACTTACTGTACATACTGTACTTTATTTTTAGGTGTACAGTACTGCTGTACACATTTTTTTACTGTGTTACAAAAGACTTACAGTACAGTACTGTACTGTACTGTATTTATTACAGTACATTTACAGGTACAGTACAGTACTGTACTGGACTAAAGTACTGTATTGTATCATTTTTATCTTATCATTCCAGACTCCCTGGAAGATCCCACCACTTAGCCAGTTTCCAGGGGATATGTAGCATGAAAATTTACAAAAAAAAAAAAAAAAGATAAGGAAAGATTCACTTTTTTTATTTGGTATACTGTACTGTCTATAATGCTGTACATATACATGGTACAGTATTTAACAAAATTACATTTTACTACAATAGTACAGTATGTACTGTACTGTTTATACATTACTACTGTACATGTAGTACTGTGTACATCACTGTACATATACTGTGTACATTACTGTACTGCACAGTACTAATTTTAATATTTTCATTACAGACTGTGTACCTGCTGTACAGAACTCATCAGCAACTACAGTATACAGTGCACAGTACTGTAGTGTGTAAGTGTTAAGTACTACTGTACCATACCATGTAATGCACATCTCCATCTCCCACAACCAGTACAGCGTATCTTTCAAAATCACTGAAATTAGGTAAGCAATTCTTCACTTTTTTCATTTTTATACACTTTATATTGTTTTATAAAATACTTTCCTTTATAGTTGCATACAGGACTGTACAGTAGTACAGTATATTGTGTACTATAGTATATTGTACAGTACTATAAATAGTAAATTTTTACATTCCAGAATCCTATGAAAAATGGCCACACCTATGCTGTAAATACAGTGTGAACTGAACTGTACTGTAGGTCAAAGGACGGAACTGTTGTGGTCTGTCAGAAGTGTTGCCAAACCAGACTGGGTTTGTGGTCTGTCAGGAAATGGTGAATGGGCTGCCATCGAAGAGGTATAGGCCTTGAAATATTTCCGACGTATACTGAATCTACCTCTATTTGGATTTTAATAAATACTGCCAGCATAATAATGTTCCCAGTTGTTGAATGTCGCACTAAACAGCAGGTCTCCAAATATGAGTTACTGGTCAGATTCCTTTTTCCCAAGTGAGAAGGTTGACCAAAAAAAAAGTGCAATTTTAGCAAGAAACATTATAATCCTAATTGGGAGAGGGGAATCATCTACTATCTGCCATCAAACAAAAGCACGGCTCCGCAATGTGATGTTGCTGGACATAAATCATATGTGGCCAGTACTTCATCTCAAGTCAACCCAAAAGCTCAGGGGAGGTGGAGTCTTGATATGTTAAGGTGGTGGCTTTGCAATCACTGTTTCAGGATAAAAAACTGCTGCCTTCAGGCTATTGCCGCGGTTTTCTGTTTGAATCGCAACCCTTTGGTGCTGCGAAGGATAGATTCCCAAGTCAGTGCTTTTGGCTTCCTTAAACTTGCGGCCAAAAACGCAAGCAGGCGGGGGAATCATCTACTATCTGCCTCAGCACGGCTCCGCAAGTGATGTTGCTGGCATCGGTGGTAAGTCTCAGGGGGAGGTGGAGTCTTGATATGTTAAGGTGGTGGCTTTGGCGAGGGCTGCCTTCGTCTGTTTGAACGCCTTTTGCTGCGGGACTTCCCAAGTCAGTGCTTTTGGCTTCCCCTTCGGCACTGGCATGAATTGTCAGTAGTAGTTGACCATGGCGAGGAACTCCTGCAGGGACTTGATCGTTTTTGGTGTTGGAAACTCCTTCACTGCATCCACCTTGGAGGCCATGGGGCGGACACCTGTCGGAGAGACCTCATGTCCCAGGAAGTCTACCTTCTCCACTCCGAAGGTACATTTGTTGAATCTGGCGACCAATCTGTTCTCCTGAAGGCATTTCAGCACAGCCCGGACGTGACTCTGGTGCTCCTCCAGGGACCTGGAGAAGATCAGGTTGTCGTCCACGTAGCAGACACAGATAGGTAGGTCCCCCAAGATGCTGTCCATCAGGCGTTAGAATGTGGCCATGGCATTCCTGAGACCGAAGGTGGAGTAGGAGAAGGTATTTGTCCCGAACGGCGTGATGATGGCTGTCTTTGAAACGTTGTCAGAATGTACTGGCACCTGAAAATAGGACTTGAGCAAATCCATTTTTGTGAATATCTTGGCCCTGTGCAGGGCTCCTGTTAGGTCCTGCATGTTTGGCAGGGGATAGTGGTCCAGTGTTGTCACGAAGTTCAGCTGACGATAGTCCCCACAGGGCCTCCAGGAACCATCTGGTTTCTTCACCATGTGGAGGGGGACACCCATGGACTCGATGCCTTTTTGCAGATACCCATCCTTTCCATCTCGGCGAATGCTCGTTTAGCATCCTGGAGTTTCTTGGGTGGCAGGCGGCGGAACTTGCCATGTGTCGGCGGGCCTGTGGTGATGGATGCCGTGCTTGGCCTGGGTACCTGGCACCTGACGCAGTTCTAGCTTGAAGACATCTGGGAATTCGGGCAGGAGGGTGCTGTATTTGTTCGAAGAGATGGAGCATATGGCAGACATTCCTGGTCCAGTGGAGAGCGGTTGGGAGCGGCAGGTTCCGGTATCCAGCAGGCATTTTCGGCCGATGTCTACCAGCAGTCTGTGTTGTGCAAGGAAATCAGCGCCTAGTAAGGGAAACTTGGCATCCGCAATGATGAAGGGCCATTCATATTTATGGCCCAAGATGGCTATTCTGTGGGTCAGAGTTCCGTAGCGGCAAATGGGGCTTCCATTTGCGGCCAATAGTGCGGCTGCGGCGCCGGATGTGCGGTCGCAGTCCTCCCCCGACAGCGGAAATACCGACTGCATAGCCCCCATGTCTGTCAGCATCCGCCATCCCGATATGGCATCGTGGATGAAGACTCCTACTGGCTGGGATTCTCTAAGGTTTGTGGCCACTACTGCTATGGGTGGCCGCCTTCCCAGTTTTTTGTGAGAGAACAGGGGGCTCTGCAATTCTTGGCGTCCTTTCCGAACCTTCGATGGAAGTAACACCAGGCTGGATTTGTCCTCGTCTTCTGCTGCTGCGGCGGAGCCTTCTTCCTGTATACTGTGTTCATGTCCCCCTCTTTGGCTTCTTCTGCTACCAGGCTGCAGGTGTTGCAGCATGCGTGGAGGTCTTGGTGGCCTCGTGGAGTTCATGTGTGAGACTCACCAATTCGTCCATTAAGAGCACATCTGCTTCCATGATTTGTGCCCTCACCTCCTGCGGAAGGTGTTGCAGGAATATTTCCCACGACAAGCTCATCTCCCTCCTCTGTCCATCTGAATCAAAGCCTGGCAGCATCAGGAGACCTCGTAGTTTGTCTCAGGCGTCCCTGGGTGATGCGTCCCCCAGGGGCTGGTTCATCAGGTCAAGGACATGTTGGGCTCTTTCTGGGACAGGCATGGAGCACGTGTCAATGAGTTTCTTTTGTAGGTCTTCGTACTTGAATTTGCCAGGCTGCAAGTCCAACCATGGGGTGATTCTGTTGAAGGCCTCCTCTGGCAGTGTTGTCATGGTGACTCACATATTCATGGCTTTCTCTTTGGGACATATCTACCCATTTTCGCAACCCATTATTTGCAGAAAAATGGCCCATTTGCATTATTTTTCACTGAGAAATATTCACTAAATACTGTATTTTCATCTCATTTTCATGACTAAATGCACTTTTTGTGATAAAACTATTAAAATACTCAGGTAATGCTTCAGTTGTGATAATTCACCTTACGATAATTCGATTTTGCAATGGGGTAAGCAATTAATACCGATACGACAAGTTTATAAAATATTTTTAAATTTTGTGCGGGTGCAGGCAGCAGCGTAATCAGGCAGTGAAAGAGACCAAATTACAATAGACAACTTTTCTTCCATCTCTTTACCCCATCTTCTAGTTAAAAAAGTAAAAGAGAATGATAAAAGTATTGTTAGCAAAGTTATACTCTTGCTTAAATGCATACAGCCATAAACAACCGACCAAGAAACTGTTGTTTTGCTTACAACCAAATCGGATAACAATAGCCGTTTACCTGGTATTTCAACCATCGTACGGTAATAAACAATTACCATACATTATGGCACAGATGATGTTAAGTAGAATAGGACTGATATATTTTTACATTGTGCCCTTATTCGGTATGGATAAAAGATCGGCAAGGAAATATGCTGCTAAATTTAAGCTGCAAGTTGTAGCTGAAGCTGAGAAAATGTTCAAGCTGCTAATGACTATACTGTAAATTATCGTGCATTGGCAACATGGATGAAACTCGATCGTAATTAAAATGGGAGAGAAAGTATTTTAATCAAAACTACTGGGCATGAAAGAACACATTACTGTTATTTTACGCCGATAAACGATAAATACGTAAAGCTTGTATTATGATGAAATCAAGTGAAAACAGCGAACAGAATCTTGATTGTTTTTCACACAAAACAAACGCCCCCAAAAGGCCATCGTCATCTACTAACGAAAATAATAGATATGTAAAGTGCCCGCTCAACGCATTCTCTGTAACAAACATCCCGTTTTCTGCGGTGCCTTCACGTTCGACCTAGGGTCGGACAAACACAATATTATTATCATTATTATGAATTGTACATTTATTATCTGTTCATTTGACCATGCACTATGTATATGTAACAGAGTATTTTTATGTCTAACCAGACATTGTCAATCATTATGTTTTCTGCATGTACCTGTCCTGTTTTTTGTAGAGAAAGTTTGACCTCAGTTCACCTGTAAATTTTTGTACCCGCGGTCTCTGCATTATACGCAGGCGTCCACACGCTGCTTTATAAGCGGGTCGCTTCATCAATAAACTAGCAGTACTTGTCTTCCTGTTCATTATTTTGCACCTGTCTCACAGTGGTGACCCCCGGAGTGGTTCACGGAAGCCATTAACAGACCCAAACGGCGACTTAGTCTTGGCCCGATGAACCAACCCACACCGTTAACGGACTAACTACAGCACTCTAACAAAGTGTTCGGGCGTTACCGACCCTCGTCGGCAAGTCACCGACGTCATTAATGGACCCACACGGCGCTCCCAAGCGTGTATTGACGCGAGTGGTCCCTCACACTCCAAGTGAGAGCGTGGAATGAGCATGGACACAGACATCCCCAACCACATACAAATTACCGCGAACATCTTGGAGGCAGACTTCTCCCTCACGCAACCCCCTCCTGCGCACTCCTCCACGCCGACGCCTGCACCCCACGCGATAACCCCCCTGACGGACCAACCAAGGGCGGCCCTCAGCATAAGGCTGCTGCTATTCACCCATCAGAATGCAGTGTCCTGGCTCTACAGGGTCAAGAGGCAATTCAGGGTGGCAGGCCTGACCGACAAGGTGTTGAAGGAGGACATCGCTATCAACACCCTCCTGGAGGAGATATACAAGATTGCCCCATGGTTAATGAGAACGTTGAGTTCCGCCACCTTCCAGGAGTTAATAGCCACTCTCGTCGAGACCTGCTCCCTACAGAGGTCCGTGGGCAGATCACAGAAGCATATACCCTGCCGGTCGAGGACCTGATCAGGGTGGTGCAGCAGCTGACAGACTCCATGAAGGGGACGAAGCAGGCGTCCACGCCCGCACACCCCATCAACTGCCTCCAGCCGGAGGACCCCACCACAGAGGGCATCAACGTCGTCACCTAGAGGAAGCCACCCCACCAGCAGAAGAGGGAGAGGCCCAGAGGTTCAGGAAAGTTGCCCGGAATTGTGAAGCCCCCTGCCATTTCTTCCCTCCAAAAAACGGGGGAGGCGGCAGCCACCCTCACAGGCCGCCATGGCAGGAGCATCTGAAACGCCCAGGGGCCCCGCACCAGTAGGCTTCTATGTCCGCGACACCATCTCCGGCACCATGTGGTCAGTGTTCCCGCCTTCCAGAGAGGACTGCAGACATCCGCCAGACCCGGCTGCCTCCCTGATGGCCGCCAACGGGTCCCCCATCCTCTCCTACGGCACCAAGCTCCTGTCGTTCTCCATCCTTGGCCAGAGGTACAGGTGGAATTTCATCGTCGCAGATGTTAGGACACTGCTCCCGGGTGCAGACTTCCTCGCCCACTTCGGACTGGCAGTCAACGTCGGCCACAAGCACCTGCTGGACACCAAGTCCTGCCAGTCCCTGCCCTTGTCACCGGGCCCCAGGGAGCCCACAGTCTGTTCCGTCGCGCCCCACCGGTACGGTTCCCTCCTGAAGGAATTCCCGGAAGTTTACAAACCCGAGCTTCGTCACATATATCATCACATCAAAACAAAGGGCCCCTGACGTACACAAAGATCCATAGGCTTCCCCCACAGCGCCTTCAGGAGGCCAAGAAGGCCTTGCCAAGATGGAATGGATGGGCATATGCAAGAAGGCTCCCAGCCCGTGGGCCTCCCCCCCTTCACATGGTGCAGAAAGCGGACGGCACCTGGAGGCCCTGTGGCGACTACAGGCGGCTCAACCTCGCTACAGAACCTGACCACTACCCTCTACCAAACATGCAGGACCTAATGGTCTCCTTCCACGGGGCCAAAATATTCTCAAAATTGCATCTCTTAAAATCATATTTTCAGGTACCAGTAGCGCCAGAAGACATCCCCAAAACCACCATCGTCACGCCTTTCGGGTCCCTCGTCTTCGCCTTCACCTTCAGCCTGAGGAACGTGGGCGCGACCTTCCATAGGTTGATGGACAGCATCCTGGGGGACCTGGACTTCTGTGTCTGCTACGTCGATGAAATCCTAATTTTTTTCCAGATCCCAGAAGGAACACCTATGGCACATCCGGAAGGTCCTGCAGGAGAGCGGCCTCGTCGTCAGGTTCGACAAGTGCACCTTCAGTGTCAAGAAGGTGGAATTCCTAGACCACGAGATATCCCCAGAAAGCATCCGCCCAATGTTGTCGAAGTCCAAGCCGTTGTGAGGTTCCCCACCCCTACCTCCATCAGGGGCGTACAAGAATTCCTCAGAATGGTCAACTACTACAGGAGATTCATCCTGGGGATTGCGCACACCATGGGCCCCCTGATGGAGGTCCTCAAGGGTCATCCAAAGACCTTAGAGTGGGGCCCCAACCAGCAGAAGGCCTTCTCCCTGACGAAGGCCGCCCTCGCTAAGGCAACAGCTTTGGCCCACCAGGACCCCAACGCTCCCCTCCAGCTGATGACAGATGCCACCAACATCGCCTGCAGAGCCGTCCTGGAACAAGTCATCAACGGAACCCCTCAGCCCATCGCCTTCTTCAGCAGGAAACTCAGCCCAACCAAGTCCCGCTACAGCACATTCAGCAGGGAACTCTTCGCAGTGTACCAGGCGGTACACCACTTCAAGTTCCTCCTGGAGGGTATGCCCTTCACGGCTTGGAATGACCACCAGCCACTGGTCCACGCCTTCACGAAGCTGGGGGGACGCATGGTCCTCCAGGCAGCAGCAGCACCTCTATTGAGGTATCTCGATGATTGGCTAATCCTGGCAAGCTCTCGATCGCAGCTGCTCCAGGACAGAGATCGCCTTCTCCCATTTTGCTGGAACCTGGGGGTTGTGGTAGTAGTAGTATTAAAGTAGTTTAAGCAGACCACTGAGCTGACTTTCAGCTCTTATAGGGCTGGTCCGAAGGATTAGGATAAAATACCACATAGACTCACGTTCTTATAGTGTAGCACATACAAACAATAAATGCATTTGTGGTAAATACTGTATTGAGAAGTCTGATCTTACACCCAAGCAAAGGATAAAGTACCTGGGCAAGCTGATAGATATGGCAGCAGCAAGAGTCTTCCCCTCAGACTTGCGTATCAGCAAGTTCAGGAAGACAGCACAGTTGTTCCTGTCTCAACAGGAGCAACCAGCTTGGCAATGGCAAGTCTTTCTCGGCCACCTCTCGTCATTGGAAAAGTTGGTCCCTCATGGGCAGCTTCACCTTCATTCCCTTCAATGGAGAATGAAGGAAGTGAGACAGGACTTAACCTGGTGGCTAGATGACAGGAACCTCGTAATAGGAGTGTCTCTGCACACTCTCCCTCCCGAGATGCTTCTGTTCTCAGATGCTTCGACAGACTGAGAGATGGGGCGCACACCTGTGATTTCAAGTGTGCGGAGCCCAAACAACATGCACCTTCACACTAATATCCTGGAGCTCAAGGCAGCCTTCCTGGCTCTCCAAGAGTTTCAGGATCGGGTGATGGGACACACTGTGGTGTTGATGAGCAACAATACCACAGTAGCTGCATATGTCAACAAGCAAGGGAGCCTAGTGTCTCTTCCGCTACACCTGTTGACAGTGCAGTTGCACTAGTAGGCAGTAGCACACTGTGTACAGCTGTCAGCCATGTACATTCTAGGGAAGAGGAGTGTAGTGGCAGACAAGCTCAGTTGCCAGAGTCAGGTGATAGGGAAAGAGTAGTTCCTTCACACAGACATCACAGAAAGGCTATTCAACCTCTGGGGTCTTCCATCCATCGACCTGTTTGCCACTCAGCACAACAGAAAACTTCAAGCGTTTTGTTCCGTTGTGCCAGACCGATGGCCACTGCATAGGATGCCTTCCAACACCCATGGGACAACCTGGAAGCATACACCTTCCCTCCGTTTTGTCTCATTCACAGAGTGATCAACATGGCAATGATTACCCCAAATCTCAGAATGACCCTGGTGGCTCCCAAGTGGCCATATGCCGTATGGTACCTGGACCTGCTAGCTCTACTCTCCAAGGCACCATGAGAGATTCTCCCCCCCAACCTCCCCTGGCAAAACCTTCTGTGTCAACTGCACGTAGAATCGTACCACCATTCGGTGGAGTTGCTTTCACTTCACGGCTGGAGACTATCAAGCATCTCGTATGAGCAGAGGTTTTTCGCGCCGCACAGCAACAGAGATGTCTGGATACTTTCGTCAATCCTCTGCAGCAGTGTACAGGGAAAATGGGACATCAGTTTACACAAGCCACAAGTTTGGTAAGCCTGGTTAAATGTATGATGATTTGCATTTAACCTACTGAACTTTTGCTCTTAGGCCTGTTAATTAGTTAAAAGTTAACTTACACAGGCCTTATTTGTAAAATCTACTGAAACTGAGACAGGTATAGGAAGCCTAGCCTAGTATAATCTTCCAAAAAAGGAACCTACACATTAAGCATATACTGTACGTACTAATGTAGTCTACCGAAAGTGCATCTGTCACTTTACAATGCAGTATTGTATGTGATGAAATCATGCTTTGAGATAAAATTTTAAGGTTCTTTTTTAAATTATTTTTTAGTTTTACAGAATGTTATTGTTGGAAATGAAATGTGCTTGTGTTTAGGAGTAACCTTCAGTTCCGAAATCTGGAAAAATCCAAAAACTGAAACACAACTTGCCCCAAGGATAAGGAATTGTGAACCTGTATACACTTCTGAGATCACCTCAAAAATGCCTTACCAGAATTAGTTTTGACTTCTTACTTGTTTTAACAGGAGCCAAGACAGAGCCATAAAAAAGACCGCTGATCCATGGAGTCATCTTTGGCAAAAGGGAGAGAAAGCAGAACAACGCAAACTATGAATCACTTAAAAACTAAAGGAGAATCAGCCAAGTCTGGGATGAAAACTGTCAAGTCTATAGGAAGAACCAAGACGGTAGAAAACCGTAAATCCATGGAGGAAGATGGTGAGGCAATAAATGTCTGAGAGGGAGACGTAGCTAGGAAAGTCAGCAATGACATCAAGCGATGTTGTTGATAAGTAAAAGACAGCTTGATGGGAGATTGCATAATGTCACTACAGAGAAGGTCAACAGCTGGAGCTGTCTGCATGATACTATAAGTGACTGAAGAGGAAGAGCTGCTAAATTGTAAAAAGGTGATGAATACGAGGTGATAGAGGAGGGAATTAAGTAAGAGGGGGAGGGTTAACATCAGAAACAGAAGGAATGATAATGATACAGGGTGAGTAAATGACTGAACAACAGAGGCACTAACACGAGGCTCAGAAACTACTGAGGTAACTGCAATACTATGTTCATAATCCCTAGACAACTCTCTCCAGAAAAGGATAACATGTGAGCCCATTAAGTGCATAAGCTAAACTCTCTGCCTGAAGCAATCCTTTGGAGAATGTGTTGAGAGGTGGTGCAGGGCACACACCTTGTCCCAGAGACAGCTTTGGTTCCCTGTCAGCAGAGAAGACCACCTGGTGCAGGACAGTCCAGAGGGCATGCTGCAAACAGACATTGGCACCAACACCTCTTTTGCAAGGAAAACTGAAAAAGGTCGATAACAAAGGGGGTAAGTGTGATACGAGTATATACAGTCAAATGTCTAACTGATAAAAGAAGAATACTTCTCAATCTCAAATGTCTAACTGATAAAAGAAGAATACTTCTCAATCTCAAATGTCTAACTGATAAAAGAAGACATTCCGCAACTTACTTATCATCTTTCCCCTGAACCACATGGGGAGCATAAGAAGGTGGAGCAGGAGTGAGAGAGGAATTAACCTATCAGGCACTGGAGGAGTAAGAGAAATAACACTGGGAGAAGAAGGAAAAGATTGAGTAGGCTTATGGCTGGCCTCAGTGATTTGTCTATGCAATCTAGCCTCTCATATCTTTCAGTAATTCACAAAGTTATTCATCCTCTCATCACACCACTCCTTACTTTCTTCACAATGAGAAGAAAAAGCACGCTCGTTATCCCTACTGGCAGGCTAACACAGTGTGACCAACATGCACAACCAAAACATCTGGTTTAAAAGACTTGCTCCTATAAACCCTAATGCTTATATCTCTGCTTGCTGTAGATAACGTAATGCACAAAAGAGACAACAAGCAGCGCAATACTGTACAGGAGAAAGTCAGCCAGAAATAGTCAGTTATTATTGTCAATTCACACCGTAAGCACAAGGATGGCATAAGAATCCTGACTAGAATGCAAACATACAAATGCCACCTAGTGCGAAACAGGTGATTATAGAGACAGTCCTTGTAGGTCAGCCAAGCGTTATTCTTCTGTTTATTTGGACTGCCGATTGCATAAAAAACTATCAAACAATTTAGAATAAATAAAAATTTAGGGTTAAAAGCTTGTGAACTGAAGTAGACATGAGTGTATTTTTTAAAACAAACATCTCAGGCTAACTCCAGTCCATTTCTATACATAAAACTTGGCAGAGGAATGAAAATTTAAAATCATAATTCAAAATAACATAGTAATTCTGAATTGTTCTATATGGTCTGTCAACCAATCGATGTTTTATACTTTCATCACAGCATATTTTTCCTCCAGACAATGGACCATGTGTTCAAATAGAACCTGTCAGACAAGCACATTTTTTTTCTACCTGTGGCAAAAATTATGCATTACTTTCCATTGTACATGCTGTCCCAAGTATCTTTTTGTTACTGTAACTACTTTTGTGAAAATGAAAAATGTAAGATGAGGTAAGAAATATTGTAACCTGAGGTCAAACTAATTTCTTACAGAATGGGACAAGTTCATACAGAAAACATAGTGATCAATAACGTCTGACACATAACATAAATAACTCGTTACTTGTACATAAAGCATGATTGTTTAGGAAGACAACATATATACAATTTACAATTATGATGATAAATATATATTCCGATCGACCTTAGGCTGATGCGAAGGCACCGCAGAAAACGGGATGTTCTCTACAGAGAACGCATTGAGTGGGGACTTTACAATACTCCCCCCCTCCCCCACAAGACGAAAGCAACGTCTGATTAAACCAGGTATCCGCTGGGGCGACGAAGGGGGCCTCGCTTTCTCGATGTCAACTGGAGAGGGTGGTCTGCAGTGGTTTGTTGGGGTGCCTTTCTGTCCGGTTTCTGGGTTTTCTGGGGATGCCTGCGCCTCCTTCCTGTGACCGAGGTTGTGTGAGGGGCTGCTGCACCCTGCAGGAGATCTTGGGGTCTGCCTGCGTTACCCTCCTCCAGGAATGCGGGTTTGAGACAATCTATTGACACCCAGTCTTCCTGCCCATGGATGGATATTTGGAATGCCTTCTTGTTCCTTTCCAGTACAAGGAAAGGTCCTCTGTAGGGTCCAGCCAAGGGTGGGCGTACGGCGTCATCCCTGACGAAGACATGGGTGGCGGAGGACAGACCGGGGGCCATGAAGGGGAACGTCCTGTCGGTGAATGTTTTTTGGCAGGGGGCGAACTTTCCAACCCTGTCACGGAGCCTCTGCGTCCCTATGTCGTCCCTGTCTTCTGCGACGAGTTCCCCCGGGACTACCAGTGCCTCCCCGTAGACCTTTTCCACTGAGGAGGCATCACCGTTGGCTCTGGGGGCAGTCCTCAACCCGAGGAGGACCCAGGGCAGCTGGTACTTTCAATTTTTGAAGGAGCAATGAGCCATGAGGGACGCCTTCAGAGACCTGTGGAATCTTTCCACCATTCCGCTGGCTGCGGGGTTGTAGGCGGTGGTGCTGTGGTGAGTGGTCCCCATTAGGCGTGCCAGGGCGGTCTACAGCTCGGACAGGAAAGTGGGTCCCCTGTCTGTTGTTATGTTGTCTGGGACACCAAACCGACTGATCCAGCTGGAGAGGAGGGCTTCCACGCATGCACTGGAGGTGGCTTCTTCCATGGGCGTAGCTTCGGGCCACCTGGTGGAACGGTCGACGACTGTCAGAAGGTATCTGGCTCCTCCTGATGGGGGAAGAGGACCTACTACGTCAACGTGGAAGTGCCCAAAGTGTCTCTTTGGCTGGGGGAATTCGCCCAATCCCGATTCAGTGTGCCGTCCCAGTTTGCTTGCCTGACACTGCATACACTGCCTTGCCCAGGCCGTCACATCTTTCTGTATGCCGTGCCAAACGAACTTCTCTGTCAGTAGTCTGGCTGTTGTCCTTTCGGAGGGGTGGGATAGGCTGTGGATGATGTTGAAGACCAGCCGACGTCTGGAGGTGGGTACTAGGGGGCGGGGCGTCCAGTACTGACATCGCTCAGTGACTGGTTGACATGACAGCTGTATGGTAGGCTGGGGTCTCAGGGTCAGCAGCTTGTTCACGGGCAAGGTCCTCGTATTCGATCCCGAGCTGTACGGAATCGATCTCAATTCTCAAGAGGGCGTCGGCTACCAGGTTCTTCCTGCCAGGGAGGTATTTGATGGTGCAGGTGAACCCCGAAATGGCTGCGAGGTGCCACTGCTGCCTAGAGGACCATGCGTCCCCTAGCTTTGTGAAGGCGTGGACCAGCGGCTGGTGGTCAGTCCAAATTGTGAAGGGCATCCCCTCCAGGAGGAACTTGAAGTGCCGTACCACCTGGTATGCTGCAAAGAGTTCCTGGTCGAAGGTGCTGTAGTGGAACTCAGTGGGGTTTAGCCTCCTACTGAAGAAGGCGATGGGCTGAGCGGTCCCTCTGATGATCTGCTCTAGGACTGCTCAGCAGGCGACGTTGCTGGTGTCCGTTATCAGCTGGATGGGGTCCTGGTGGGCCAAAGATGTTGCTTTGGTGAGGATGGCCTTCGTCAGGAGGAAAGCCTTCTGCTGGTCGGGACACCACACTAAGGTCTTTAGACATCCCTTCAGGAACTCTGTCAGGGGGCCATGGTGTGAGCAATCCCCAGGATGAATCTTCTGTAGTAGTTGACCATCCCGAGGAATTCTTGTACGGCCCTGATGGAGGTAGGGGTGGGGAACTTCTCGACGGCTTCAACCTTCGACAACATTGGGGGGATGCCTTCTGGGGATATCTCGTGGCCAAGGAACTCCACCTTCTCGACGCCGAAGGTGCATTTGTCAAACCTGACGACGAGGCCACTTTCCTGCAGGCGCTGCAGGACCTTCCGGATATGTCGCAGGTGTTCCTCCCAGGATCTGGAAAAGATTAGGATATCATTGACATAGCAGACGCAGAAGTCCAGGTCCCCCAGGATGCTGTCCATCAATCTCTGGAAGGTCGCGCCCGCATTCTTCAGGCTGAGGGTGGAGAAGGCAAAGACGTAGGACCCAAAGGGCGTGACGATGGCGGATGTCCTCTGGAGCTACCGGTACCTAAAAATAAGACTTTAGTAGGTCCATTTTGGTAAATATCATGGCCCCGTGGAAAAAGGCCACCAGGTCCTGTATGTTCGGCAGGGGGTAGTGGTCCGGCTCTGTTGCCGCGTTCAGCTGCCTGTAGTCGCCGCAGGGCCTCCAGGTGCCATCTGCTTTCTGCACCATGTGAAAAGGGGAGGCCCATGGGCTGGGAGCCTTTTTTGCATATACCCACCCTTTTCTCTGTGAAGGCCTTTTTGGCCTCCTGAAGGCGCTGCAGGGGAAGCCGTTGGAACTTCACATGCGTCGGGGTGCCCTTCGTCTTGATATAGTAGTATATCCTGTGTTTGGCAGGAGTCCCGGGCATCTGGCGGAGCTCGGGTTTGAAGACCTCTGGGAACTCCTTCACGAGGGAACCATACTGGTGGGGCGTGATGGAACAGATGGCAGGGTCCCTCGGTGTCCAGCAGGCGTTTGCGGCTGACGTCGACTGCTGGACTGAAGTGGGCGAGGAAATCCGCCCCCAGGAGTGGAGTCCTGACGTCCGTGATGATGAACTCCCAGCTGTACCTCTGGCCAAGGATGGAGATCGACAGAAGCTTGGTGCCATAGGAGAGGATGGGGGACCCATTAGCGGCCGTCAGGCAGGCAGTCGGGTCTGGCGGGCATCTGCGGTCCTCTCCTGAAGGCAGAAAAACCGAACGCATGGCTCGTGTCAACCAACATCATCCAGCCGGAGATCACGTCGCGGACATAGAACCCTAATGGTAGGGGGGCCCTGGGTGTTTTTGTTGCTGCTGTCATGGTGGTTTGTAACTCGCTGCCTCCTCCGTTTTTTGAAGGGAAGAAAGGGCAGGGGGCTTCGCACCTCTGGGCAGCTCTCCCAAACCTCCGGTGGAAGTAGCACAGCCCCGGCCCCTCCCTCTTCTGCTGGTGGGACAGCCTTTTCTATTCAATGGAGTTGATGGCCTCCATGGTGGGGTCCTCCAGCAGGATGCAGTTGGCGGAGTGTGCAGGCGTGGTCGCCCGCTTGGCCGCCTTCATGGAGTCCGTCAGCTGCTGCACCAACCTGATTAGGCCCTCAACTGGTATGGTGTACACATCTGTGATTTGCCCATGGACCTCTGGCAGTAGCTGCCGCAGGAAGATCTCCCTCGACAGACTGATTTCCTTGCGCCTGCCACTGCTGTCAGTCTCGGGGAGGAGGAGGAGGAGGTCCTGGAGGGCGTGCCACACTTCCAAGAGGTTTCTCTCCTGCCGAGGGTTGAGGGCGAGGTCGAGGGCGCGGGAAGCTCTCTCTGAGACCGGCAAGGAGCAGGTCTCGACAAGAGTGGATTTCAGTTCTTGGAAGGTGGCGGGGCCTGACGTCGTCATCAACCAAGGGGCGATCTTCTTATATATCTCCTCCGGGAGGGCATTAATGGCGATGTCCGCCTTCAACACCTCGTCCGTCAGGCCTGCTATGCTGAATTGCCCCTCAACCCTGTAGAACCAAGATGCTGAGTTCTCCCTGGTGAATGGCAGCAGCCTTATGTTAAGGTCCGTCTTTGGTTGGTCCATCAGGGGGGTCATCACGTGGGGTGGCAGTACCAGTGTGGAGGTGCGCGCAGGAGGGGGTTGCGAGAGGGAGGTGTCTGCCTCCGAGAGGTTCGCGGTAATTTGTACGTGGTTGGGAATGTCTGCGTCCATGCTCACTTCAAGCTCTCACTTGGAGTGTGAGGGAATACTCGCGCCAATACACGCTGGGGGAGCGTGCCATGTGGGTCTGCTAATGACGCTGGCGACCTGCTGATGAGGGTCGGTTAACGCCCGAACGCTTTGTTAGGGCGCCGTAGTTAGTCCGGTAGGGGTGTGGATTAGTTTCATTGGGCCAAGACTTAGTCGCCGTTTGGGTCCGTTAATGGCTTCCGGGAACCAATACGGGGGTCACCACTGTGAGACAGGTGCGAAATAATGAGCTGGAAGACAATTACTGCTGGTTTATTGATGAAAGCGAGCTGCTTATGAAGTGGGATGCGGACATCTGCATAGTTCGCAGAGACCGCTGGTACAAAGATTTACAGGTGACCTGAGGTCATACTAATTTCTTACAAAAACAGAACAATTTCATACAGAAAACAAAGTGATCAATAATGTCTGACACAACATAAATAACTCGTTACTTGTACATAAAGCATGATTGTTTAGGAAGACAACATATATACAATTTACAATTATGATGATAAATATATATTCTGACCGACCTTAGGTCGATGTGAAGGCACCGCAGAAAACGGGATGTTCTCTACAGAGAATGCGTTGAGCGGGGACTTTACATGAGTTCTTTCTCTTGTTTTCTGTCACATACACTTTCTACTTGAACTTCTACCAGCCCCAGGCCTTCATCTGTTCCCTTTTCCCCTGATTTCCTTGGCCTTCTTACATGTCTTCCTCCTACTTTCATAGCTACTATAATTCTGACCAATTATGCCTCATCTCTACTAATAACATGTCCAAATCGTCTCAATCTCTGAGACCTGAATCTTTTTCCCAGTCCCTTGAACAAGTCTCCCACTAAAATTTGTAACTGTTTCATATTGTACTCAGACTGATATGGTGATAAGTCAGAAAGATGTGAATACTGTAATCTTAGAGTTTATTGAATTAAACAATAAGGAATTCACTGTTGTTTTGACAGTGACATGAGGTAACAGTCACAGTTAATGAGCTGTGTGTTCTCAGTGCTGATGCTCGTACTATGTCACAAGAGATGGTGGCAAAAACAATGGATGTCACCAGAGATAAAATGCAAAAAAGACAATATAAAAATTTTTATGGGTATGCCATTCACTATAGGAATGTCATCCAACACAAGACAATTTGTGGAAAATGTGAAAACATAAAAAAATACAGACAAATTATAAGCAAGTAAGTATTAATACATTACTGTACAAAATACCAAAACACAGTTAAGTATACCTTAGTTTAACCCTTTACCGACCAAGTGTCCCATACAGGCTCTTAAAATTGGCTACTTTTGGGAACTCGTGGCCAACAAGCTTATGCATGTATGAAATTGACTATCTGGTACCTTATTGTCACACCTCCCAACTCTTCAAATCAACCAATCAGAAGACAGCACTGTCCATGGGGTGGGGCGTGTGTGCTTTTGAATCGCCACCAGTCTCTTGAATGACGTGATAGGGTGCAGTCACGCTAAAATTGTTCCGAAGGATCCCCCCCCACACACCGTTGTAATCATGGTAAGTACACAGTTTTTTCATAGGTTGTTGTTGAATGATGTGTCTTCATGCTGAAGTGTTTTCAAGGTGATGTGATAATATTTAGTATTTGAAATCATAGCAAATAAGTATATATCCCACTGGGGATACTCGTCCATGAACTCCAAAAGTATATGGCGTGCACACGCCAAACCTGCCTCAAAAATTTTTTCAGAAGCTAATTGCTTTTACTTTTTTTCCTCAGATTAGAAAAGATATGTTTTATGGGCGAAGGAATGCTGCCTTGGAACACAGGGAGGAAGTGCGCACGGCATGGATAGCCCCAGAAGATGCCAAGATAGTGATGTTGATGTGGAGGTAGACAGTGACTGTGAGGACCCAACATACCAACCTGATGAGGACGAGCTGGCTGACACGGAATTTCTTCAGCCTACTACTTCATTTTGTTAGTATCATAACAACATCATGTATTTTTTCATTGTTGATGGATTACATATCATTTATACATATCATTCTATTTATTTTACACAGTGCCAACACTCTATTTATTTTACACAGTGCCAACACACTCATACACATGCACACACTCATACACATGCACACACTCATACACATGCTCACACTCATACATACACAGATGCACACACTCACACATACACAGATGCACACACTCATACAGATACACATAACTTCATGTGTTTTCAAAACTTTTCATTGTTGATGGATTACATATCATTCTATTTATTATACATATCATTCTAGTTATTATACATAGAGCCAACACACTCATACACATGCACACACTCATACAGATACACATAACTTCATGTGTTTTTGAAACTTTTCATTGTTGATGGATTACATATCATTCTATTCACTATACACAGTGCCTACACACACACATACACACACACACATGCACACACATACACACACATACACACACAATAACACACTCATTGTCCACACACACAACACAATCATGATTTATTGTCTGTATTACTAATGTGACTCTTTTCTTATTTCAGGTGGCCGTCCTGTCCCTGTTGCAGTGCCACACCCTATGCCAGATGTGGTAGATAGTGCTGCTGATGTACCATCCGCCCCTAGCAGGAACAAGAAAGCTCTGCCTCATCAGTGGAAGAAAGAGGACATCAGTAACCAGCCCCTGCCTGATTATGTTCATGAACGCCCTTGTTATTTGAGGGGTGGAGTACTTCCTCCAGTTCTTCACAAATGAACTGGCAGGAACACATTGTATATCAAACAAACCTGTATTCCAGGCAGAAGGATGTTGGGGGAACTTCAACATCACGGAGGCTGAACTCAAGGTGTTCATGGGTGCCATCATTTTCATGGGGCTCGTTCCATTGCCCAGTATAGTTGACTACTGGGCTGTCCACACTAGGGTTCCACAGATTGCTGACTGCATGTCCAGGAACCGCTTCAAGGCAATCCGGTCTAACCTCCACTTCAGCGACAACGACTTGGTAGCAGGGTCAAGGGACAGGTTCCTGAAGGTTCGTGCAATCTTCAGCAAGGTCACCAGGGAGTTCCTGAAGGTTGCTGAAACTCCTGTACAGTCTATTGATGAGGTCATGGTTGCATACAAGGGGACCACAGCTGGTAACCTTCGCCAGTATGTAGCCAAGAAGCCAGACAAGTGGGGCTACAAACTCTTCTGCAGGTCCAGTGTGGATGGATTTGTACATGACATCCTCATGTACCAAGGAGAGTCCACATTTTCAAGTCACCACACCACACTGTCTGAAGAGGAGGAGAAGATGCCAGTCACTTCCAAGTTCGTTGTCGCCTTGGTGAAGACCCTCAAGAACCCCAAGACCACTGCAGTGTATGCCGACAATTACTTCACAAGTTTATCCTTGGCTGAGTACCTGAGGTCCCAGTATCAGTGTCGGTATGTGGGCACTGCAAGAGAAAATAGGGTTGGCTTCCCACCTCTGATGACTGTGAAGGATATGTCTAAGAAGACAGTAGCCAGGGGCACACTTGATTTCGTCTCTTCTGAAGGGATCCTTGTGGCTAGGTGGAAGGACAACAACATTGTGACTGTGCTGTCTACTGATGTCGGTGTGGAGCCTGTTGCTGATATTCAACGGTATAACAGGGAGGAGAAGAAGAAAGTTGGTGTACCTTGTCCAAATGTCATCACCAAGTACAACAGCCGAATGGGTGGCATCGACAAAAGTGACATGCTGACCCACCTCTACAAGACCCCCTTCAAAGCAAAGAGGTACTATATGAGGCTCTTTGCATACATTGTGGACCTCATAATATGTAATGCCTGGCTTCTGTACAAGAGGGACTGTTTGGCATTGCAGTCCAACCCTATGCCCCTCAAGGACTTCCGCCTCTCCATCGCCTTGGCACTGAGGGCTTACAAGGTCAACCCCACCAGAGTCACCAGGGTTTCCCTTACTCAGCGAGATGTCCCTTCACGAAGAGGGGCCAGCGAGCTGTTGTGCCTGCCATTGCAGAACGTCAGGATGCCACTAAACTGCATATGCCTTTGTATGTCAAGGCTAGGCAGACCTGTAAGTTTTGTTCCTGTAAGGGCCACATCCACAGGTCCCGGTGGGTGTGTGAGGACTGTAAAGTGGCACTGTGTCTGACTGATGCAAGGAACTGTTTTGCACTCTTCCACAAGGCATAACTTTTGTAAATATTGTATATATTTTGTGTAAGTTTGTATGTTGTGGAAGTCTTGTAAGTTTGTTATTGTCTATTTTTATACTAACCTATGTAAGTCTAAGCTGTAAATTATAATTACTAACACATTTCACTGCCAGTATTACTTGTATATTTTTATTTTTGTAAAATAAAGTATTCAACTACCCAGGGTATCTTTTATACATCAATAGAGGAAAAAAACAGAAAAAAATTCATAATAAACACAGTAGCAAGTCATATTAATGTCAAACACAATAAATTCATCATGTAAATTGATAAAAAGTGAGTATATAAAGAGTGGTATTATTGGGAAAAAGTTTACAGTGTTATGGTTGAAGTGTATCCCGTCACAAGGATGAGCGTGGTCCATCGGAGCTTGACCGAGGCATCCGTGCAAAAATACTTCATTGAATGCAATTATTTGCCAAGTTTTGCAAGATTTCAAAAAATGCACAAGAATTATTTGATCTTGTATTTTGATATACTATCACATGCTAAGAGGGTTTTTTGAAATTTCCCATAAAACCTAGGGTGGACTTTAAAGGGTTAACCAGACCACTGAGCTGATTAACACTCTCCTAGGGCTGGCCCGAAGGATTAGACTTATTTTACGTGTCTAAGAACCAACTGGTTACCTAGCAATGGGACCTACAGCTTATTGTGGAATCCGAACCACATTATACCGAGAAATGAATTCCTATCACCAGAAATAAATTCCTCTAATTCTTCATTGGCCAGCCGGAGACTCGAATTCGGGCCTAGCAGAGTGCTAGCCGAGAACTCTACCGACTCGTCCAACCAGGAACTAATACCAAAACAGGGGGATAACAAAGCCACATACATAGTGATTAAAAAAAGTAAAAATGGTTCATAGATAAACACTGACATACACAACAGCAACAGACGACAGTAAACAAAAAATATGCACATCACAATTTAACTAAGAAAATATTTGCAACTGTTTGGAAATAATAATGTAAATAATTTTCAATAAACTTCCTTTCAAAAGTGTATGGATTTATCATTTGCATTGTTCAACACATAAATTTGGTTCCTGGCCACACTTAATTACTTTTGTTACATGTTTGTTTTAAAATCAATGAAAAATATGAATGTACACATTCTTTACAGAACGGTTTTACAAGAACCATATATGTTTACCCTTGAAGACATTACTTAGGTATGTATGTATTTTTCGCTTTTTGCTTCTCAGCTGCCCTAATAATTGTTGTAAGTTTGCTGTAGCGGCAATCAGATTTGCAGCCTATACCTGGATACGGTGATGGGGAGGGGGTTGTCCTCGTGTCCCAAGTTGGAGCTTTACAAATTCTCAGTCTGGGCAAGTGGCATCACTGGGTAGCAAGAATTCACTTGGTACACTAATGGTTTTGCCAAACACTACTTCGGCAGGATGAGCATTTACTGTTTTTCTCAGGGTAGTTCACAGGATGAGGAGGGCTCTGGGTTGTTATGCTCTCTGGTTAGGCCCACTGCATCTGGAGATGAGTGCCACCTTGAGGGATCGGTGGATTTTTTCCACCATGCCATTGGTGGTGGGAGTGTATGCTGTGTACAAAGTATGCCAGGAGTCTGCTGTAGATTGTCCTACCACAGGTCCTACTAACAATATGGGCAGGTCCCTAGGGGCCATATAGAGGGGTTGGGGGACTATTTAGAAGGAGGGCATGTCATGACCAGCCCATAATGATGCCTGAGAAATTTAGCAATAATGAGTTTCAACTAGTATTTTCTTCCTATTAGGGATGACAAGGTTCCAATGGCCATATGATGATGCAGTGCAGCCACTGATAGCCACTAGGTGCAGCCAGGTGTTTGGTGGTCGTTTGCAGTCATCCTTTGATCTTAATGTGCTCTCATCGATCAGGGACCTCTTGCTGGAAGTGCAGTCAACAACGTATGTGTTGCCAGCACCTATTGGGCTGTGGTGTTTATCATTATTTCCTGAGGTGGGGGGGGCCCTTGCTTGTTTTTTCTCCAACTGCAGCCAGGAGTGCAGTTTCAGGCCATCTAGAATTTATGTTGGTTAAATCACAGTACAGGAGCCTGGTTGCAACCTGATGTTGGGTTGTGCAGACACCACTGAATGGCATTGGACTCCCAGGCTTCATAGATAACAGGGTCAGCACGTTGTAAGGCCTCAAGCAACCCACCTGCCTTTTTCAGTAAGAGTAGGGAGACAAAAGCCAAGTCAGCCTGGCAAGGTTGACCTTCCATGTTAAGCTCTGGCAGTGTGAGAGAGACTTGAACTCATCCAAGACACTCTCGCTGATATATCACCTGGTGGGTATTGGGGAGATCGAAGGTTTGTTTGGTGCAAGCATAATTGAGGACTAGTGGAGTTGTATGTGAGTCAAACCAATGTGTGATGCAAAAGAAGTCTGTGGGGTTGCCTCAAGGACATGGTCCACTTTTTTTTTTATTGAGCTTGAGGCATGTCAAGAGGCAGCACTGCATCCCTGCTCTCTTGGAACTAGACAGATGGTACAGCCATTCAGAAAGAGGGCAGATGGAAATTTATCTTGTTTTCATCTGATATTTCGTGTATGCCCTTACAGGGCCATTTCTATGCAGTAGATCTGGCTGTATTTAGTCCTTTAATCACCAAAGTTTGATGCAAGAACCAAGCTTTATATCTTTCTTAAACTTCTGTGGGAGAGCTATCCAGTACTAGAGCACTATACTTAGACCATTAGTGGGTATGTTTCTGTAGGCAAGGCCATATTTAATCCAATAATCTCCAGGGGTTTAGCGTGAATACCATGCTTCTGTCTATCAATTTGGAGGACAACCAAGAACTTTTGAGGGAAGCAAGCCAAAGCAAAGCACAGTAATTAGTCTGATAGCAGTTGGATGTTGTTAGATAAGGCATTGTTAAGAACCATGCTGTCTACTAAGTCACTGCAAAGGGTCACTAGTGCAAAGATATGTCATATACAAGATGATCACAGTGCCATTTACTGCTGAGATTTTATCCACTTTTGCTACAGCCTGCAGACAGAAATGCAGTGTCTCAGTTACTACTATTATTATTATTAATAAAAGAGTTTAACCAGACCACTGAGCTGAATATCAGCTCTCATAGGGGTGGCCTGAAGGATTTGGATGAAATGACAGGTCTAGACTGGATGCCTAGCACTGGGACCAAATAGGTCACTCGGTAGTGATGAATGAATGAAAATGAAATTAAAAACTGCACAAAGGAATGCACTCTCATACTGGAACCCACTCACACAATGAATACATTTATACTCATGTTTCCATATATACTCACTAAAAAGGTATATTAAAATTCAAAATAAATTAAGTAAAATTTTAAAATTTAGTTGTTTTAAAATTCATTACATGCCTAAGGGTTTTCGTATTTCTATTATTTACTTTTTATATTTTATCAATTAAATCACAGCTCCTCATGAACATTAAAATGGGTATTAATGAAAATGTTGAATATTCTGACAAAATTTCTTTCATTGATCTATTTCCAAAATTTTATAATCACTACAAGTCATATTTTGGACATTCACACAATACATGCTTGACTGTTATCAACACTTTGCAATCTGTCCATTTGGGAGGAGGGCCACACATACTGTTTATTAAGTGTCCTTGTGTCAAACGAACATGGCCTATTCGAAGACGCGTCAGAATTACTTGTGTGTCTCTCTCTCTCTGATGTGATGAACTCCATTTTCCAACACTGGATTTTATCTGTTTTAATTTATTATTTTCAGGTTCTTCATTCCATATATTTTTGCCATTTACTGTACTTATAATGATTGTTTATATTTATATATATATATATATATATATATATATATATATATATATATATATATATATATATATATATATATATATATGTATGTATAGTTTACATTTGCTCTTGTCATGTGGACCGCTTCTTTAGCCGCTTTATTAGCCTCTTCATTTCCTTTAATCCCTACATGGGCAGGGATCCAACATATTTCAATATTTTTTCCATTATTAAACAATTTATGGAGTGAAAACTTAATTTGTTATACAATATTATTTTTTATATTATAGCTCTAAATGGCTTCTATAGCACTTCTGGAGTTGCTATAAATCACAAAATTATTAAATGAGGCTTCTTTACTTATTTTTATGGGTGATGTTATTGCACATAACTCAGCTGTAAGCACCGAGGCATTATCTGGTAGAGAGAACTGATACCCTTTGTCTTGGGATACTGCAACATACACCACTCCATATTGTGACTTAGATCCGTCGGATTATATGTTCTACTGTATGTTGTCTATGGTGTTCTGGGGTATAAGAATAAACTTTTTGATAAATATTTTAAGTGTGTACAAATTCTCATTTCATTCATTGTCCAAGGTAATTTTACTATTAAAGGAAATTGTATATTTATATTTATATTTAGTGACTCAAACAATCTTCTAGCTCTAATTGGGAAAGGAGGTGGATGATTGTTTATAAACACATCTCCTAATACAAATAATTTTTTGGTTGGAGAATCATTTGTCTGAATTCTCAGAGCAGTCTTCATTGTTACTAGCTCTCTTTGGAGAGAGCTGTAGTTCACCACATTCGACTTGTAAAGATGAATTTGATGATCTAAAAGCTCATGAACATATTCTAAGGCCTTCATTATGAAATGGGCCTAACATTTTCAGCGTTGCGTCTGATGCCAAGCCATATATTTCGCTTTCATAATCAATGATAGACAGCACTGTCGTTTTATACAGTACAGTACGGATATGTCTATCGGCTCCCCAAGTAGCGTTAAGTTTTTAATTAGGTTTAATGCTCTTTTACATTTCGATTTCATGTATGTTATGTGGGCTTTCCAGTTCAAGCGAGTATCAAATACTGTACTAATCTCAAAAATTTTGCTGTTTGGCCAATTGGTATGGAATGATTTCTGATTTTTAAATCTATTTCTTCTCATTTTTTCCACTTGTTATTTTTATAAAACATTACTGGTTGAGTCTTTTGCATAGAAAATTTAGAGCCTACAGATGATGCCCATTCACATATGGCAAAATCATCCATACACAACTTACTTTTGATTCCGATTGGTAGATTATTACCGATATCATTTATTGCTAAAGTAAACAATGTGCCACTAAGGATGCTTCCTTATGGAACACTGTTTTCAAGTGGAAATGTACTTGACAATACATCATCAATTCTCACTTGAAAAGTGCCATTTGTCAGAAAGTTTGGGATAATCCTAGGTAAATGTCCACGGATGCTGTTTTTATGTAATGTTTTTAATATGGCACATCTCCATGTATCATATGCCTTTTCAGCGTCAAAAAAGATGGCTACAGTAATTTGTTTTCGTTCAAATCCTCTTCGCATGTGGTCTTCCAAGTTAGATGGATAATCCAGTGTAGATATGTTACACTGTGACTCGAACTGAGTGGGAGTTAAAATTTTATTTTCTCGAATGTGCCGTGTTAGTTGAGCACTTACCATTTTCTCTAGTAATTTGCATAAACAACTTGTTAAAGAAATTGGTCTGTAATTGTTTACGTTACTGGGATCTTTTCCAGGTTTGGGGATAAGAATAATTATAGCTTTATGCCATTCATCAGGAAATAAATTTCAAAGCCATAAGTGGTTATAAAACTCTAATAAGTATGACTTTGCCAAAGGTGCTAAATGACAGATAATTTCAAAACAAATACTGTCACCTCCAGGGGCAGATTTATTGCTGTTCAAGAGAGCAAATTCCAACTCTTCCATATTAAATTTTCTATTATAATATAAATCTTCTATTGTTACAAAATTTATTGTTATTAATTCTATACCATTTTTCTTTGTCCGGAAATGCTTATCTAAATTTTTATCACTACTTACTTTTGCTAAATTTTCTCCTATTACATTACTTATCTTCTAGGTGGTTTAACATGGGTACCATTTTTTTCCCGAATTTTTCCCATATTTTTTTTATAGGAGTATTATTAGAGAGATCTGATGCATACACTTCCTCCATGAAAAGGTTCTTCCTTCAATTACTTCTCTTTTAAATTTTGCAGATATTTTGTTATATAGAGGTTTTAATGTATCAATTTCTAATAATAATACAGTCAGTTTTTGTAAATTTTCTTCTAATATTGGTAACGTTTTATTTATTTTACTGAACTTCCTATTCAAGTTATCTAATCATCTTCCAATATGGTGTTTCATTTTTATTAATTCTGTTAGTTTTTCAGACCACCACGGGACTTTGCATTGCGTTGGACGAGATTTTGATTTTGGTATTGCTTTATCAGCAGCATCTTTAATGAAATCAACAGGAAATTTATTAGTTTCATTATGGTCTTTTAAATATTCAAATGGTGGGATATTTCTAGTGTGGAATTCATATTGCTCCAAATCTGTTTTATAAATGTTATATTGAGCCACATGCTTGACAGGAGTATTTTGTAATAATGAAATTAATATTGGGAAATGATCACTTGTATGCAAGTCGTCAACTGTGTTCCAATCCAATCTGTCAACTATGTCTGCTGTACAAAGAGTTAAGTCGATTGAGGAAAATGTTCCATGTGTTTTAAAAAAATATGTGCTGATTTCGTATCATTTATACAGCACATGTTGTATGAATCTATGAAATCTTCTATTTTACTTCCTGCTCTATTTGAGTCTGTACAATTACAGTCCCACATTGGGTTGTGAGCATTAAAATCACCTACTATTAATTTAGGTTCCTTGGCATTACTAAATAATTCTCTAAGTTTGTCAATGTCATAATTTTTATTAGGTTGGTTGTATAAATTATAAATTACATAATTATCGTTTTCTATTCGAGTTTTAATACCTGATATATGCAAGTCAGTAATGTTAACAGGTACTTTGTTGTAAAATACTTTATGTACATACTGTATATGGCTGTACCTAAATTTCCTTCTTCCTCTCGTGATGCTGATGCTAAGGTACATTTACCTATTGTTGATATTGTTTTGTTGACGTTGTAAACATAATATCATTGGTTTATATTCTTTTAATAACCGTTATACTTCTCCTAGGCGTAACCTGGTCTGTAGACCATTGACGTTCCATTGTATAATATAGCTATTGAAAATATTTTGTTATAGCGGTTGAGTTTTACTTTTTTTATTATCAAGTTGGATTTTTTCTAATAATTTACTCAAGACATTCATTTATTTTTCTTTATAATATACTAAGTGCTCAATGCACATGCAACCTTTGTCATGGGTACTCAAATCCGTGGTTTCTTTTTTTTATATTTCATAAAATTTCTTATGATGTTTGTCAAACCATCTTTTGTTATGTTTTTGTTGTTATTGTATACTGTAATTCAATGAAACAATCATTACATCCACATGTATTATCATGTATATTTCTTTTTTTCATTTGTTCTTGTACCAATTGCTGGAGATGGAGTAATCTCTTCTCCCTTGACATAATCATTGTTATCTTTGTTATGGTTCTCTTTCACTTCTCCGGTATTTTCGACATCCGCCTTCATAGGCTTTACTATTATTTTAGGAGATACAGTAAAGGTATGTTCTTAGCTTTTTTTTGTTCCTTCTTCATCTCCATTATCTTTGGTTTATCCAATGTTTCTCTAATAATAGTTGGTTTCTTTGTTTTGGGTGGTGTTCTCTCCAAAAGCCTTTTTTTATCTTTAATTTCCAGCCCAACACGATCCTCCTCTGTTACTTCCGTAGTAGCATCCTCCTGTGTTTCTATTTGTGTTAATATTTCAAACGAATTGAATAAAATATTATCCATCTCATTTGTACCTGTGTCTTTATTCTTTACCATTTTAGTTTTTATTTCTAAATTATTAATTTCTTCTTGAGATTTACTTTTCTGTGCTCTGTTAATTCTATCTGGTTGCATTTTTGTTTTATTATTTGCTCTTGTTATTGAAGAATATGTATGTTTCTTAGATGGATCTTGAATTCCTCTCACTTTTAATTCCAACTTAGGCTCTTTTGTAACCATCCCTGTTCTTTCTTGTAGTATTTTCAATTCCGTATTGTATAATACATGCATTCTTTGGATCTTGCATGATGATTCTGCCCACAGTTTACACACTTAGGTGCAATGCATTTCCACTGTGCGGTATGTCCAGTAGATCCACAATGAGCGCATACCGGTTCATTACGACAATTTTTCTTCGTGTGCCCTTACTTACTGCAATTTTGACACTGCAGTGGCTTTGGGACATAGGGTCTTAACTCTATTTTGGCATAAAATTTTTATTTTTTGAGGTAGATCTTCACCCTTAAATCTTATTTTTGCTATTTTTAATACAGTATTTGTTTATTGCTATTTTTACTTGGTACAACATATACCTCAATCTTGGACCTTGGGGTATCTTTTTTGAGAGTCTAATAGCATTTTCTTATCAACTGGTTCGTTGTTGTTTTCAGGAAGTACAATGGTATCCTGAATGCTGTTCATAGTATCGTCTTTTTTTGCTTTTATGTTAATATTGTTTATATTTTTCAAAGACAAATAGTCTTTGGACTGACTTTTTGTTGTGGCTTCTATAAGCCAAGTTTTCTCCTTTATTTGTCTGAACAACATATCTATCGTTGGATGTCTATTTAATAAATAATTTTCTAATTTTAAAGCTGAAATATTTTGGTGAGCTTCCATGGTTAGAAACCTTGACCAGCTTCCACTCCGAAAGAGGGAGTCGAAGTGAGTCAAGGTTGGGTCATGTCAGTATTTACTCTTTTTGGGAGTTTTATAAGGTATTAAAGTTTTAACACCACTTTGATTTTGATTATTTGGATTATCCAGAGAATTGTCCATTTCCATGCTAAAAGATATGTTCTGTACTGGAGCAGTGGTCATCAACTGTGCCAGAACAATATCATCAAAGGGCCCAGGGATACTTGAATCTTTAAAATTACTCAACATAAAGATTTAAGTATAAAAAATAAATAAACCTGAAAACCTTAAAAAGATATCATCAGCCTTTCATGGAGCCTATTCTTTCACCAATGGCACAAGTGAGAACCAACTCCTAAATGTCCGCTCCCCACAGGGGATGGCACAACATGATTGGAGTGGCCCAAGTGTAAGCTAAACCCGCTTGCTAGGACTGACAATATTACTAGAATACGATCATTCCCACCCTAATCAGGTTATGGGCAAACCGAATAGAATGCCGAGAGTCCTATCCCCAGAACCAGACCCCCTGGAATCCGTGGTCCAGCCCTAAAGAACACTTCCGCCATTGAGCTATCAATCTGATAACTCAGGTCCGAACATTATCAGGCAGTTGATGGTCCTACCACAGTTCCCACTATTTAGCTTTGGATATAAACCCAATCCCAGCTATGATATCTTTTCCTATTTATCAGGTCCAATAAATTTTGGCAAAAGTGGAAAACTCCACAAAAATTGATCCAAACAAATATATAATTATGTATGAGACCCTTGGACTCAAACCCATGAAGAAATTCCTGGGGTTCAAGAGCCCCCACACCATGTCCAGGTGGTCCCACGTCCAGGTGGTGTGGTGTCTCAGGCCATATTGTTCAGGTGACCCTGGTGATGCACAAGCACATGGCAAAGAGGCTGCTACGTGACTCTGCTGGCTGAACTCAGGTGTGACCAGCAGAGTGTGGGCCACACAGAGTACTGTAGTGAAATCCTTAATTTCAATAATTGTAGTCTACAATCTTGATTTCAATTCAACAGTCAAGTAATCTGATACTTTCCATCTGAGAAGTCAAAAGTCATGGTGAAGAAAATGCAACAAGCCAACTACACAAATTGTCTGTCCTTATCAGTTTGGTAAAAATAAAAAAAAATTTAACTCCTTAAAAGCTCAACTTCACTTAGCTCAAAGATTATATCCTCAAGTAATCTGAGAAATATTAATTCCTACTAATCAGGTATTACTGTTAGGCTCTCTAGGATCCAGACAACACTAACTAGCTTCTTCTCTTGAAGAGGGAGGTCATATTTTAGCAATCTTCTACAGTATGACGGTTATAAACATATTATTAAATAAAATTATGTATATTACATTAAAGACATCTCTCCTGACATCTGATTTACCTGGCACTCAAGTTTTGCTTGAGACTTACCTCAAATGAAAATGGTAATACAGTGTAATGACTACCCAGCAACTGTCAGTAATCATCACAAACAATGACTACTACACAATTCCTCCTAGTGTGGAAGACTGAATCTAAAAACTAATTCAAGGAAAGAAGTAGCCTTTCCTATTATACTGTACTGTACAAGCTTCATCATTAACAATCAAAAAACATAAGATTAACTCTCGATCAATTAATTTCAATAATAAACTCCTTCCTCCCTCTGCCACCCTCTTAAACATAACAAATCCCCATAATTATCATTACCTTCCTTTCCTTAAGAGGAACAAAGATGTAAAACTCATTAGAATATTTAGTGTACCGTATATTTCCGTGTATAAAGCAACCTTCACATGAGACAATGTCAAAAATTATGGCAAATTTTCATGAATTTATCTCATACCTGTAGTATAAGACGACTGCTACATTACAAAACCATCTGTGTATAGGCCAGCTTTTGCAACAACAGGTATCTTATAAAATATTGGTTATGTAAAGATGATGTTATTACAAATGCTGTTTTACTTACTGTATCCTTAGAAATTAAAAATAAACAGAATAGCAAAGCCGACTCTATATCATGTTTTTCCTATACATGTTGCCTAAAAGGGAAACTGTTTTGTTTATGTCTCATCGCCAATCACAAACAACCCCTAACAATATGATAATGTACGACAATTATTGTTCATATGACTGCATTGTTCTAAACAGTTATTTACTACCAAAATGATAATGAATTTTTAATGAAAAATGAATATTATGTTATCCTAAATGTTATTACTACCATAATGTATTACACTGCCATTAAAATTTCTGAAAGGTTACTGAAATATGAACGTTGCTGCGAGTGCAACCTTAACCCGATGTTTACATTTTGTCAGCTGGCCTTACATAGATAAAAGCTTTTTTCACTGATATGGAATTATTCCTCAAATAGGCTATTTATAATGAAGATATGCCAATAATATATAAGGTAAAAATGGTTTTATTACGTTTACACTTCATCGCCAATCACAAACAACAATATGACAATTATCGTTTGTATGACTGACTTGTTATAAACAGTTGTTTACCACCAAAATAATAATGAATTCTTAATGAAAAATGAATATTATAGTATCCTAAATGTTATTACAGTAATACCTTGATCTTACACGCTTCGAATTGCACGAATTCATAGACACAAAAACTTTTATCGGAACCAAACTAATTGGCACAGACACGTGACATTTGCAAAATCCTCGAGAAACCCTGCAGAAGTGGTTATGTTTAATTTTTGATGTAAAGTAAATCCCCGTATTCAAGGGAGATGCATACCACAACCCCCGGCGAATAGCTAAAATCCGCGACCTCTAAAAACACTTAGAACTGCCTATTTTGATAGTTTAAACAAAAAATAGTTTAAAAAAAAAAACTCTAAAAATGCTTATACCTGAGTATTTTAATAGTTTTATCGCAAAAAGTGCAATTAGTCATGAAAATTATATGAAAATACAGTCATTAGTGAACATTTCTCAGTGAAAAATACCGCGAATGGGAGAATTTTCCACGAATAATGTGTATATACGTTACAGAGAAATCCACGAATAGGTGACTGCGAATAGTGAGACAGGGAATATGGGGGTTTACTGTAATTACAATTTTTCATGCTTTTATGTGTAAAACTGGTATGAAAAATTTGTATTATTTTTATTTTTGTACATAAATACTGTATGATACTAAAATCACAAAGCAGCTGTCGATGTAAACATTCTCTCTCTCTCTCTCTCTCTCTCTCTGGTACTTTATCCCTTTAACGCCGACTGGGCGTATTTTACGTCGACAAAAATTGTCTGTCGGGTGCCAAGTGGACGTAAAATACGTCGACTACAAAAAGTTTTTTTAATTATTCACGGAAAAGTAGTTATAGGCCTAGTTTGCGAAAGATTTTAAATCACGCGCCTTAAGGGATGCTGGGAGTTCACGGATCACGCTGTTGTTTTGTTTACAAGCGTGACCCCGCTGTGCATGCGTGAATTTCTTTCTTCTCGCACTACAA
>NC_089781.1:47250674-47333174 GCF_040412425.1 Macrobrachium rosenbergii
CAAGATTGTCCCACGGGTGTTGGAACGCGTCCTCCGCAGCGGCCCATGGGTCTGGCATGACAGAACAGAAGACCTGGAGCTTTCTGTTGTGCCGGGTGGCGAACAGATCGATGGCTGGACGCCCCCACAGGTCGAACATCCTTTCCGCTACTTCCTGATGGAAGGACCATTCAGTCCCTACCACGACATTCCTCTTGCCTGGAATGTACCTGGCTGACAGCTCTACCGAGTGAGCCACGCCCCACTCGTGCACCTGCATCATCAACTGATGAAGCTGACGTATGCCACTACCATGGTATTGTCGCTCATCAGTACCACAGAGTGTCCCATCACTCGATCCCGGAACTCTTGGAGGGCCAGGAAGGCTGCCTTGAGTTCCAGGATGTTGATGTGAAGGTGCTTGTCGTCTCGGTGCCACACTCCCAAAGTCAGCAACTCCTCCAGGTGTGCGCCCCATCCCTCGGTCAATGTGTCCGAAAACAGAAGCATGTCCGGGGGGTATGCAGGGATACTCCTATCAAGAGGTTCCTGTCGTCTAACCACCAGTGAAGGTCCTTCCTCACCTCCTCGGAAAGAGAGATGAGGAAGGACTGAGGGTCTTGGGACTGGGACCAATACTCCTTTAGTCTCCACTGGAGAGACCGCAGGTGAAGACGCCCGTGAGGTACTAGCTTCTCCAAAGACGACAGGTGACCGATGATGACTTGCCATTGCCGAGCTGGCTGCTCCTGCCGTGACAGGAACAGCTGTGCTGCCTGCCTGAACTTGCTGATACAAGAGTCCGAGGGAAAGACTTTCGCTGCCACCATATCTATCAGCATGCCCAGGTACTTTATCCTCTGCTTGGGGGTGAGATCTGACTTCTCCAGATTTACCACAATCCCTAGATCCTGGCAAAACTCGAGGAGCCGATCCCTGTCCTGTAGCAACTGCGAGCGAGAGCTCGCCAGGTCTAGCCAGTCGTCGAGATACCTCAGAAGACGTATCCCGTGCGAGTGGGCCCAAGCTGACACGAGGGAGAATACTCTTGTGAACACCTGGGGAGCGGTCAAGAGCCCGAAACAAAGTGCCCTGAATTGGAAGACCGACTCCCCGAGGACAAAGCAGAGGTACTTACGAGAGGACGGATGAATGGGTATTTGGAAATACGCATCCTTCAGGTCCACCGTAAGCATGAAGTCGTTCTCCCTGATGGAGGCCAGCACAGTTTGCGCTGTTTCCATCGTGAACCGAGTCTGGCAAACGAAACGGTTCAAGGGAAAGAGGTCTATGACTGGTCTCCATCCCCCTGAGGCTTTCTCTACGAGAAAGACACGGCTGTAAAAGCCTGGAGACTGGTCTGACATGACTTCTACAGCACCCTTGATCAGCATGGCTTGCACTTCTTGCTGTAGTGCAGTGTCCTTCGACGATCCTGGAACATAAGTCTGGAGATGGACCGGAGAGTAGGTGAGGGGAGGCTGAGACTCGAAGGGTAGTAGATATCCCTCCCGGAGGACATCCACTATCCAGGTCTCGGCTCCATGTCGCTGCCAAGTTGCCCAATGGCTCGACAGGCACCCCCACACCTTCGGCAGCTTTTGGGGGGGAACGCCGCCCCTAGCGATTCCCCTTCTTCTTCTTACCCTTGCCCCCTTTACCAGCTTGGAAAGTGGGCTGAAAAGGGCGGGAGGGACACCCCCCTTCTCGAGGAAGAAGAAAGCTGGGTGTTTCCTCAGGGCCCCTTGGAAGACTGGGACTTCTTAGGGGCCGAGGAAGTGCCAGCCTGGCCCGAAGACCTGGCCACAGTGGAATGCGAAGACCCGGAGGTCTTGGTCACTGCCTGGTGGACAAGCCGGTCGCTGTCATCGGCACGGCGCTTGTCCACCGCGGCATCCACCAGCTCTCTGGGGAAGAGAGAGGAGGAACCCAGCAACGGTCCATTCCGCAGGGCGATAGCTGACTCGGGACCTACAGACCTGGCGAAGCGAGAGAGAATGGCATCCCTTCGCTTTAGCACAAGGTTCGTCCACAGGTTTGCAGTCTGGTGGGCAAGCTAGGAGATAGCCCTACCCCCAGACTGGCACAGTCTTCCAAAGGCAGAGTCCTCCCTAGGTACAATAGCACCTGAGGAAGCAGCTACCTTCGATACTGTGAAGGACCACAGATTGAGCCAGGAGACTGCTTGGAAGGCCGCCATGGCGGTGGCTTCCAGGGTTGCAGCTTCTTGCTGAGAGAGACAGACCCGGATCCAAACGAGTCAGGTCCGGGTCAACCTGCTTAGTCAGTAACGCCCCTTCCACTGGAGAGTAGAAGCGCTTCTGTCGAGGCAGAGGAGGAGGAAGAAGCTTGTCCGAGCGGCTTGAACGAAGCGAACTGTCTTGCCCAGACACAAGACCGTTCACCTGATCGAGTACCCCTTCGGCAAGCGTGGACCACGGCAGCCCAACCGAAGCCTTGGGTTCCTTCTTGGGTCCCCAGAAGGATTCGAGGCGCGACGGACGATCCACAGACGAGGCCATGGTCCCTTCCCCGAGGTCATTGTGCTGACGCATCAGCGCGATAACCGCAAAAGTCCTCTGTATTTCGGGGGTGTCCGCATCCTGGGGCAGAGGACCCTCGAGTCCCTCCAGAGTGCGGTCCTCCCGAACTACTCTCCCCGCAGGAGGGAGAACCTCGGCAGACCCCCGTGGACCTTCCTGAACCACGCGGGCGTAAGACCTGGTCGAGCTGAGAACCGAGCCAGGTTTTTACCCCCACGCAGTAGAACTCCGAGGAGAACACTCCCCAGAGTTCCTCCTCTCCAACTCACGCCCCCTGGAAGAAACCGAAGGGGCAGAGGGGACAGCCGAGGAAGATCGGGCACTCCCACTGGCTTTACTGGCTGAACCAGCAGAGGCAGTGGGCCGAGAGCGGTCACCAACCCGCAGTGATGACAAGCCCCCGGGTCAAGGAGACTGCTTTAGCCCAGGCAAAGCAATCTCCCGAGGAGAGCGGAGCGGCTCGCGAGTGCCGAGCCGCGCATTCGTCTCCTCTGAGCCAGGCTGGCCACGTGGACGTGGCCGGGGACTGGGAGGAGTCGAGCGCGCTGCTGGCTGGCGCGAGCTTGCGCTGTCCTCTGGACGTGGCCCAGCCTTCTTCGAGGCCGTAGCCTCTTGGGAAGACTGAGCAGGGGACCTCTTCTCCACCTCTCCTTGCATTCAGCCCCGCAGGGCTGAAGGACTATCCTAGGAACCTGACTTGGCACCTGAAGGAGTGCCAGCAGGAAGAGTTGGAGCACCTGCATGCCCCGGCTCTTTCTCTCGCCCCACGCCCTGGTCTGTATGGCGAGAAGTTTCTCCCGTATCAGACTGGGGTACCCGGGTCTCCTTGGGGACCCGGGTACTCGGAGCAACTCGCGAACGCGTGTCCGACACGGACTCGCTGGCCTTCGACGCAGGAATTTTCTTAGGCGCAGCGGGGGCAGTGCAGGCCTTGGTCTGCACGCCATTGGCTCCCGGTGCCACTGACCCGGAGGCCAGGGCAGCGGTTCCCTGATCCAAGGATCGGGAAGAGCCGACAAGAGATCCCACTGCCTTCCCTGTGGAAGGAGGCAGACCCTTAGAAGCTTCGGTGCGAGGCTTCTTGGGGGGAGAGGCAGACTTCTTCTTCGGCTGCGAAGCCTCGGAAGGAGAAGCGGAAGAGGTAGCAGACGAAGACGACGATGATGACGAAGATGAAGACGACGACACCTTCCTTAACTTCTTCTTCTTCTTCTTCACCATCTGCTTCAGGAACAACGTCAAGTCCCCAAGCCAGGAGAGCGAGGCCGAAGACTCAGGAACAGCAGGAGGGGCTGCAGCAGAAGGCACACCCCGGGCAGAGACTGCAGAGCTCAAACCAGCATTTGCCTGGGTGGAGACAGCCACGCGACGGCCAGGAACCAAAGTGGGTGGGGCCGGGAATGCAGGCAGTGCCCCTCCCGCGTGGATATTCATGTCAGGCCGCGCCAGGGTCAATGGGATGGGGACTGGAACAGACGAAGGGCCGGGCTGGAACGTCAGGCGAGGAAAAGTGGTCGTGGACAAGCCAGGGTCAGCAACGGGGGCAACGACAGTCACATACGGGTATGATGACGTCACCATGTAGGCGGGGCCAGCACGCGTGAACGGAGCCAGGAAGCCAGGCGGCAGTGGAGCAGCGTGTTGCAACGCAGGTGACGCCGAAACCTGGGTGTCGAGATGCGATGCTACTGACACCGGGAGCTGTGCAAACCTAGACATGGTGACGGTCGTAGTAGTGGCTGTCGTTGCCGAGTGAGTAGTAACTGGAGCAGGGGGCAGTGGAGCCAATCCCTCCAGCGACGTGCCAGGTAGGCCCAGGTGTAGCCAAGTTGAGCTTGGGATCGAAGCCTGGCTATCCAGCCCAAGACCTGAAGCGAGTCGGGTTAGTACAGGAAGCCTCTACCCACTGCGGAGGAAAAAACTCCCCTCCGGAACGGGAAGAGACCTCAGAGAGGATGTCCCGGTCCAACTCTACCCTGCGCCCTTCCACAAACGATGAAACGAAAGAGGAAGGGGAGGGGGAGTCCTCACCCGAGGGAGAGGGAGCAAGCAGGGGAAGTTCGCCGGGAGGGAGAAACGAGCCCAACACATTCACCACCACTGGAGTCGTCGGGGGCGTTTCCCTCGGACGACTCCTTGGTAGGATTACGACGGTAATGTCTCCTCCCCTCGAACTTCCTCCATTGCTCGGGGGACCAAGAGCAACACTCACTACAAGGGTCGCCGCGTGAACACACACGTCCCCTGCAAGATGTACGGAGGGCGTGTGGGTCCACATCGACTCTAGACCGAAAAGAGTTACACTTTTTACCCCCTACCCCAGGACATACATGCTGGGGATAGGAAGGTTTGGATGATTTCTCCATAACAAAGAAAAAGAGTAAATTTCCCACCAATGATGCAGAAAAATAAAGCTGTCAGGCAGAGAGCGGCGAAGAACAACGTCCATGCACTACGATGGCCAAAAGCAAATTGGAATGTTTACATCCGGGCAGGCGGTACTCCTGCCTCCCAGACAGTAGTTAACTGCCTAACCACCTTGTTTGAAGTTCAACGGCCGTTTCCAGCCTACGCCTGAAAGTAATCACTAATGTAAAGGACCGAGGGTTTGTATATTGTGTCGGAACAAATGCAATTGTAAGCTAAAACTCTTACATTCTAGTAATATTCAATCATTTACCTTCATTTTGCAACAAACGGGAAGTCTCTAGCACAATATTTCGATTTATGGTGAATTTTTGAAAAAACTTCTTCCTTACCTCCACGCTCGCTAACTCGGCTGAAAATCTCAGAATTTCTTTAGTCACCTTGTCGTAATTTTTGCACCGTTTTCTATAAGGCGTTACATAAAGTGTTATACATGAAAATGTGTGCAATTTCATGTAGAATACAACAAAAAATTACTCATGGTTGTAGTTTTTATCAGTTTTGAAATATTTTCTTATAAATCATGATAAGTGCCAAAATTTAAACCTTCAGTCAACTTTGACTCGACCGAAATGGTCGAAAAATGCAATTGTAAGCTAAAACTCTTACATTCTAGTAACATTCAATCATTTACCTTCACTCTGCAACAAACAGGAAGTCTCTAGCACAATATTTCGATTTATGGTGAATTTTTGAAAAAAAAAATCTTTTTCCTTACCTCCGCATGCGCTAACTCTGCTGAAAATCTCAGAATTTCTTTAGTCACCTTGTCGTAATTTTTGTACCGTTTTCTATTAGGCGTTACATAAATTGTTATATATGAAAATGTGCGCAATTTCATGTAGAATACAACAAAAAATAACTCATGGTTGTTGCTTTTATCAGTTTGGAAACATTTTCATATAAATCACAATAACTGCCAAAATTTAAACCTTCAGTTAACTTTGACTCGACTGAAATGGTCGAAAAATGCAATTGTAAGATAAAACTCTTACATTCTAGTAACATTCAATCATTTACCTTCATTTTGCAACAAACAGATTAGTCTCTAGCACAATATTTCGATTTATGGTGAATTTTGAAAAATCTTTAAAACTCATGTCCATTTAAACTGCTGAAAATCTCAAAATTCTTTGGTCACCTTGTCGTAATTTTTGCAACGTTTTCTGATTAGCCGTTACATAAAGTTTTATATATGTCAAAATCATTTCATTTCATGTACAAATACAACAAATAACTCATGGTTGTAGCTTTTATCAGTTTTGAAATATTTTCATATAAATTACGATAACTGCCAAAATTTAAACCTTCGGTCAACTTTGACTCGACTGAAATGGTTGAAAAATGCAATTGTAAGATAAAACTCTTACATTCTAGTAACATTCAATCATTTACCTTCATTTTGCAACAAACGGTAAATCTCTGGCACAATATTTCGATTTATGGTGAATTTTAAAAAAAACTTTTTCCTTACCTCTGCGAGCGCTAACTCGGCTGAAAATCTCAGTATTTCTTTAGTCACCTTGTCGTGATTTTTGTACCATTTTCTATTAAGCGTTACAGAAAGTGTTATACATGAAAATGTGTGCAATTTCATGTAGAATACAACAAAAAATAACTCATGGTTGTAGCTTTTATCATTTTTGAAATATTTTCATATAAATCATGATAAGTGCCAAATTTCAACCTTCGGTCAACTTTGACTCGACCGAAATGGTCGAAAAATGCAATTGTAAGCTAAAACTCTTACATTCTAGTAATATTCAATCATTTACCTTCATTTTGCAATAAACAAGAAGTCTCTAGCACAACATTTCGATTTATGGCGAATTTTTGAAAAAAACTTTTTTTATGTCCGCACGTTATGAATTCATGCATCATTTTGTGATAATATTTTCTCTGTGTTGCTTTGATCGTTTTACAATTTGTTATATACCAAAATCATCGCAATTTAGTGTACAATACAACGAAAAAAAAATAACTCATTAGCTTTAACCATTTTGCTCACAGCTCGACTTGTATACAATTATATATGAAATTTTTTTCACGCTGTCATATATTCCAATATTTATATGTGATAATGATATTTTTTTTCATTTCTGATGGTTGCATACTAAACTTCAGGCAATGACAAAAAAGGAGCCAAAAATGAACTCTTAATCTTGAAAATTAAGCGTACTGTGATTTTTTGAAAAAAACTTTCTTTCCGCTTCGGCGCTAACTCTCAAACCACGCCGGCATACGGCAGACACTTTTGTAAATAGAGGCTCAGCGTTTAAGGGGTTAATCTTTGCTTTGACGTCTCAGTTGTATTTTTGTTCTCTCTCTCTCACTGAGATAAAAGAGAGATTTTTTTTTATGCATATTTAACATATATGTTTGTTTGTTTTGTATACAGGCAGTCCCTGGTTATCGGAGGTGGTTCCGTTCATGATGGCATGACGATAACCAAAAATCGCTGATAATCAGAAATTGACAAATATCGGCACTTATCAGTGCCAATAAGCAGAGATTGTCGCCTCTGTTAGGTGGGTATCAGTATCAATCTTTGGTTATCGGGGCTGATAAGCAGATATCAGGACCGAACATTCAGTTATTGTCGTTGCTGGACAAGCGCTGTAAAAGCGGATCGCCAATAACTGAAGTTGCCAATACAGTAATTGCATTTCTATAGTAAATTATGTAAAATTTTAAAAGAATACATATTGATTCCTAGTCTTCTCCAAAGCTTCAGAGCAAGGGGGATGTAACCTAACAGTCAATTCTTGACATACTGACTGTGAAGGGTATAAAATGTTGCCCATTCTATGGTCAAATATGTTGCCCACTCATGATGAAATAAAATATGTACCGCTACAAAGGATATGAAAAATCTCTCTCTCTCTCTCCTTTATAAATCACGAACTTCCATCTTTTGATAACCAAGGTAAGAATAACTTCTCTCTCTCCCAGTAATAATTCATGAACAATTTCAAGAGATATTTAACATAAAGGCAACCCCCAATTCTCTCTCTCTGTGTACTTTAATGAAATATGAACTACAGTAAGGTATTAAGCTTTTAAATGAAATGAAAATTATTAAAGTGCTTTGGGAGCATGATTTTGTCATATTGAGGGTTTAAACTCTAGAAATAAGCATTCACTGTATGTACTGTATTAGCATTCTTAGTGACCGTACCAAACTTACGTGAATCCTCACCTTGCAGGAGGGGTTCTGGAACCTAACCTCGCATAGGTTCGAGGTATTACTGCACTACCATAATTACATTACCATTAAAATTTCTGAAAGGTTACCGAAAGATAAAGTTGCTGTGAGCACAACCATAACTGATGTTTACATTTTCTCAGCTGGGCTCGCATAGATAGAAGTTAATTTCATTGATATTGAATTATTCCTAGGATATGTCAATAATATACAGTACAGGCAGTCCCCAGTTATTGGCGGGGGTTCCATTCTGACAGCCTGATGATAACCGAAAATCGACGATTTTCGCAATTTTCAGGGCTTATTGGCACCTCTGTTAGGTATGTATCAGTGCCAATATCCAATTATCTGCTCTGTTAACTGGAAATCGGTGATTTTCGGCGCCGAAAATTGCCAATTTTCGTCGCTAGACATGCCCCATTAAGCCAGAACGCTAATAACCAGGGACTGTCTGTATAAGGTAAAAATGGTTTTATTACCTTTATTATTAGTTTATTTCATAATGTGAGTCTTTTCATGTATGTCGGTGGTTATCACACCAAGGCTGAGACTAACCTACCAATAAACATCACTTAGAATTCAAGGTTTGATTTTTGGAATGGTGGTATAAGACGACCCCAAATATTCAGGGGTGAATTTTAAGATTTAAAGATGGTCTTATACTCGGTAATATACGGTATTCACATTACTGGGCCCGGGTATGGTAATATTACCATACACATATGTTATGGTGATAGATTACTGGGGTTCAAGGTTCATGATGGTGGGGCCACTGAAATGAGTGCTATTCTTTCATGTTCTTAAGATATGTATAATAGGTTTGATGAGAATATTGGACCACTGACTATATTTTGATTGCAATCACATGTTTGGAATGCTTTCCGTTGTGATATTCTCTTACAATGAATGTTTAGCATAGAGGTAGGCTATGTGGAATTGCTCTTAACCTAGCAGTAAGATACCCAGAATATATTCAAGTGTAGACTATATTAAAGAGTCTTTTTTTACTTATCGGAAAGCCAGATCCCATAGTTGCATATTGGGATGCTGCTGTATGTGATTACGTGGATTATGTACCAAATATTCATTTACTTATTCTCAATGAGATCTTGGTTAGATCTACTGCTATACTGGCAGTTGATTTTTGTGTACCATTAATTACTCGTAATTTACTCCTGACATCTTTGCCAATTTTATACTCACTTACAGGTTTGCTTTTCAGGATTGACTGAGTTTAAATTTTACATATCTTTTGTACTATTATTTATTACATTGTGGGTTGAAACTTTCATGAGTGAACTGTTATGGCTCATGGCCTTTCCTTGACCGCAGTAAGTACAGATAAGAAAGTAATACATTCTAAAAAGAGTAATACACCAGTCAGTAACTTCATAAGGGCACTGCCTGGCATAATAGTAAAATATCTGATTAAAAATAGAAGCTGTAAGGAGCTTTTCCTCATATTCAGAAGATAAAATGTCTCTAAAACTCTACTGGCTTACAGAACAGACTTAACACTGTCAAAATAAACTATCAAAGGACTCCATTACAATTTATTAATCTGACAAAGGCAAAAATAAATTCAGCTGTAACCAAAGAATCCACAGCCTCCAAGTGCACAGCTATAGTATCAAAACAAGAAAAAAACAAAAGTACTTTTTAACTCTTTTTGACAAGCTGGTTTCTAATCCATTAATGACCCATAGTCAACACCAGTGGGGGAAAATGAAAGCTAATAATTACTAAATCAGTTGGCAAGGAAGCAGGAGAAGGATATTTTACTCCACAAGTGTTATAATGCTTGCATACAATGCAGTCTCTGAGAGGTGCCTTGGGAGTTTTCATAATTTACATGCTATGCACTCTCAACAAGTTCAGCATACTTTGTAAGGCCATACGCATAGGTTTACAATAAACACAACAAATAATCAACTTGCCAACTGTTGTTGCTTACACACTGCTACAGGATTTACCACATGGTATTTCAATTCAGTATTCCTGCCAATATGTCCTCAAGTTCATTAACAAATAAACTGAGTTGGGTAACCAAATTAGGAAATGCTCAAGAAATCGAGGTTCTGTAAAACCCTCAGCTTGAGCTTGTATTACAAGATAATTAGTAGCAGCCTCAAAAGTATCTGCCTATTTTGCTTAAAAATGAGGAAAAATTTAAAAGCTTTTACAATCACGCCAATCAATTTAAGAGATAATAAAGTACCCAGCAATATCAACAATGGGTTCTTGTACAATGGGAACAAGCATAGGTGTTGTCAGTTTGCCTTGAGCAGAATTTGGTATCTATCCTAATTATCCTTCAGACCACTCTTCCAGAGGCAGGTAAACCTAGTACATACCATGAATCCAAGTATAAAATTTGTCTTTTAAATACCTTTACAGAGCAAGATTTCATAAGCAATCAGTTTTACACTGCACAGATGGTTCACATACTAAAGAAGTTGGAACAATTCATTTTCTGGGCATCAAGAACAGTAGATATGCCTCAAAGGTGTTTCTCTTGGGAGCCTTGTTGGTCAAAATCCAAACCATGGAGTGATGGCATCAAACTTCACATAAGAAAATAACTCATCATCAAAAGTATTAGACAAAACACTTCAAAGCCAACTAACCAGTCACTAATTCTAAAATAGACATGGTTTATTCTTAAGAAGACTAATCCTTACCTTACGAAATATCAAAGATCAAATATTCCCCTGCACAACATAAAAAGTGCAACCATAAGTGTCCTAAGAAGCATCAGCAAAGAGAAATACACTGTATTTTAACAAGAAGATCTGCAGAAAATGATCAACTATGGAAACTCATATCACCAACTTCATTGAAATTTATACAATACTTATCCTTGAACATCTGAATATCTGGCTGGGGTAAGTTTCTGGCATAGCAAACGATAACTGTCTTGCCTTGATGCAAAACCACAGTAAAAATTCCAACAGGATTTAAAATAGAACTGAGGGAATGCATTTCCCTTGCACCAGAGGCCTCCAGTTTCAAAGAAAACTGTTTTTTAATCCAAAAATAATATAGTGTTACGCCTAGAGAACAAATTTATCACACTTCCTGCTTTTGTTCTATTCAAAAGACAAATTTAATTTACAGATAAGCTTTCATAATATCTGCCAGGCCTATAAAACTACCTGTTCTACAGTACAATAATAAGGTTAATTAACCCTTAAGGGACAGGCTAAATATACAGGGTGCGGCATAAGTAACACCCTTTGTTTAAGTGGAACAAAATTAAAGCCTTTTTGATTATCCTTTATTTTTTCAAACATGAATGTATTGCCACAGGTTAATAGATTAATATAATATATTAACAAAATTAATATAATGCTTATTCGGTTTAATAATGCGGCATAAGTAATGCCCTTTTTAATTTTCTGGGTTTCTCGACCTGTGTCAGCCGGTGAAATAACCTTTCAGCACTTATTTCAAGGTAAAGCTATTGCTAAATATACCAGAGAAAAGCTAAAAAGCTAAGCCGAGTTACTACCCCAGAGCTCCATGGTATGGAGTCGTGTATGAGAAAGGGTGAGATTGTCACAATCACAGGCCTCCGCCCTGTAAACCTTCCCAATGTCAAAAGTCCTACAGAGTGAGGTGCCGTTACATACCCCACACCACTCGCGGACTGTAAACAAGCCGGCGTCACCCACATTCCACTTTTAGCACGCGTTCGCTATTGTTGTGATTCTCATCGTGTGCGCTTTTGTTGATTTTTCAAGCAATGGCATCTTCATTGGATTCCTCACCTAAGTTGAGTACCATCTCTATGTTTTAATTTGGGTGGTTGAGATGTTTTATTTCCCCCTAGTTAAATAATTAGGAGGATTTATTGTCAGTCTCATTCCCACCGCCCGACACCATGTGACCTTATGTCGGCTCGACTAGGTCGGGGGCTTATTCCCGTCCCCTTTTCCTTTGTACCCTTTTGTTTATTATTATATATATATTCAATTGGGTTTTATATATTTTATCACCCTTCTCTGGGGGAAGTCCCTATTATTGTCGTTTAGGCTTCGAGTTTCCCCCTCGGGCCTATCCGCCTTTATCCCTTGTTATACACGTTATAATTTGGACATTGCTTCCTCCAGGGTTGGGATGTTTTGTTTGAGATGGTACGTTTATGCTTATTTTGCTTATTTTATGCCAAGCGCACGGATGTCTTTGATATTTACAGATATTATCTGAAATTTTTTTTTTTGTCTGGAAGGTCGGCCATTTTCCCTTCCACGTTCATATCACGTGAGGCTTGGTCTTCCTTTCTACATGCGCTTATGATTATTTAGATCATTTCATTTTGCCTAGGCTAAGTTACTGTAAGTTGGTGGAGTAGATACTTCTCCTGGGTTTCCTTCCTCAGTCCCCAGCTGAGTAAGGCTAGCCTAGGCTATGGCTTGGCGGTCTTCTACTGGCTAGGAGAGGGCTCTGTGTGTAGGGGGATTCATGTTGGCTTCCCTTTGTGTGGCGTTAGTTGGTGAGTTGGGCTGACGCTTTTCCCTCTCCCTATTTCGGCCTTTCCGTTTAGTCTTTACAGTACTAAATAGTTAAGCTGGAATAACGAGGGTCCCTCGTGTTGCCTTCTCCTTCCGAGCCACATCTTCGGGTTATTCTCCACTTCATGTTTTCCCCTTCTAACACATTCTCTCACCTATCGCCTTTTCCCCCTCTCCCTCTCCCACCCTTGGTTAGCTTTCATTTATATGTTATCTTACCAAGGCCGAGATTTATCCTTTCCTTTCGCCATAGCCTATATCCCCTCCCTCTGCATTGATTGGCTGTTCTCTCGTCACCTGACCTTATCCGGTCATTCCTTTCGAGACTACAGTAGGGGACCGGGGGTGCTCCCACACCCCTGTTTCCCATCCCTTTCTTTGCTTTGTCTTTGAGTGTTCCCTTTCTTCCTCTCTCTCAGTATCGTTCGTACATGTTCGTCCGATCATAGAGAGGGAGTAGGTTCTCATGGCGCCCGGGGTGTGCCTACCCACTCCCTGGTCGCTACCAGAGTCCCACACTCATAGCCTATATAATCCCCTCCCTTTCTTGTGTCAGTACGCGTCTTTTCCCATCCGAGACACCTCGGGTGGGGAGATGGTGTTCTAGTTGCCAGTTGGAGTATCCCACCTGACTGTCTTCTGTCGTTCACACTGTACGACACTTATATTTGTCCTCTTCATGTACACCCTTTTCCAGTATCCTCTCTCCACCAGCTATTTATCTTGGTGTTTTTCTCTGCTTGGTGGCCGGATGTTCTTGTTTCCCCTACTCCGGTGGGGACGGTGTTTGGTCGGACGGTGTTCACTACACCTCCTCCGCCGTCACCGTTTTTAAGTACAAGACTCTCTCCGGCCCCAAGTGGGAAAAGTATACCTTATAGTTATCTTTCCCTAGTCGCAGATGTTTTTGTTCACTTCACATATATACACATATTTTATACGTTTTTTACTTATTGATATCTACCCTTGGCTCCGGATTAACTCCGGCGGCCCCATGGGGAGTTATTACATATCCTATAGGCCCCTTTAACTTCCCGGTTTACTCCGGCGGGTCCTGTCCGGATATAGTTTTGTATATATAGGTGTGTGTATGTGTGTGTTCATTTATTATTATTTAATGTTGTGTTTAACTATCCTTTTTAATATTGGACCTTTCCCTGTCGCTCCGGATTAACTCCGGCGGTCCCTCTAGGTAGTTAATCATGTCGTTCCAGTAGCCCCCTTTTTCCCTGGTTAACTCCGGCGGGACCTACTTGGGTAACTATTCTAAGACACTAAGACACTACTCCGGCAGTCTTATTAGCATACTCATTTATCGTTCAACTTACAGATGGTGCATTGTCAGGAGCAGGGGTGCACCGCTGTGCTGAACCAGGCCAGCGGGCATGAAGTCTGCAGGTCCCACTCCGGCTGCGCAGTCCACATGGGGACCTGACTGTTTGGCACCCAGACGGTTGTGAAGTGTGCTACGCTCTATACTGAGCAGGTTCTGGATGAGTCGGTAAGAAAATCTTCCACTCCCGATTCACGTTTATCCTCAGTTTTGTCTTTGATGGATAATTGTAACATATTCTCCTTTTAGGAGGCCCAGTCACCTGTCTTCCTTTCCCCCTTTCAGATTGACCGCAGCTCCCGGGACTCCGCTTTATCGACCCTTAAGTCCTGGGTCGGCGGCTTCAGGAGGAACGTCGGGGCAGGGAAACCCTACATCCTCTGCAAGGAAGTTTGCAACGTTCTCTTCCCCGGCGCCTGGATCTCGGCTTCTGTTGCGGATGAGATAGCCGCCCCCTTAATCGCCGGGATCCGGGAGATGACGCAGCCCTCCCAAGAAGAAGTCGCTGCATGCGGTATTGTGGCGGAAGACGTTGCGGCCCTCAACCTCAACCTAGAACCCATGAACGTGGACTTGGAACAGCCAGGTAAGGGGGTAAGTGAGGCAGGTGATCTTTTATTCAGTTCTCCCTCTTCTACTGCTTCTTCCTTCAGAGGATTTGTGAAATCCTCTTGCCTTATGGACGGTGCAAGGTCTACCGTCCCTAAGGTGAAATCTGTAAAGAAAAAGACCTTGAAATCCCAGAAGGTCCGCTCCGAGGTTCCCTCGAAGACGTCACAGCCCCCTAGCCCCGTGCCGTCTACGAGCAAGGCCTCTACTTCTGGGAAGGGAGCACGGTCAAAGCACAGTAAGGAGACTCCCACCCCTCCTTCCTTTGACACGGAAGCGTTTGCTGAGCTTCTTATGAAGCAGTTTGACAAGAGAGTTGACGACAAGCTGTCGCAATTCTCGAATCAGCTGTCTTCTTGAACGCTTGATGCTCTCCTTATCAGAGGAGGTGAAGTCACAGAGGACTTTGATCTCTGGGTTCATGAGTGGCGGAGCGGCCAACAAACCCTTCTCCGTCCCAGATACCTCCAACCTGCCCCCTTTCGATAAAGGGAACCCCTGGCGCCTGACCCTCTTTGCTCCCCAACATGAGGGTACCCTCACTATTGAGGGCTTAGGCACTCACAGGTTGGAAGAACTGGAATTCTTCCCTCCCAGCCTGAAATCTCCTTACGCAGGTTATGCCAGGCTTACGGAGGAGGCTTGGATCTGGTCCGATAAGGTCCCAAAGGAGACGGTCATCTTCCCGAGGGACCAGGCCCAATCAGCCCTACTACGGACCTTGTCGGAGTGGCAGGCGGAGAATACAAAGCTCACTCCGGCAAAAGGTGCATTTACCATGTTCTCTCTGGGGGAAGCCCTCCCCACTCCATGCACCTCTAAAGTCGCCTCCCTCACCAACCAAGCTTGCGTGGAGGGCAAACCAGTTCCTCATCTCCGGGAGATAGATCCCACATCGCTGGTCTTACCCGGAGATTCCCAGTATTGGGCGGCAACCCCGATACCTTTACGGTTACCCAGCTGGACCCTGACTGCGCCTCTAACCTCTTTAGTGAGCAACTCCCCAGAATCCCAGAGTCGCTCCTGAAGGCCGAAGCAGACGCTAAGGACAGACTTAGTAGGTCCTTAAACTCGTTGACTTTGGCAGAGGCGACATCAGTGGTATACTGCGAGGATCCTCTTTTCCAGGTGTTGACGAAATCTCTCCTGGGAAGTTTCCAACAGGACCTCTATGATTTCGTAAAGGCCCGATTGAACTGCCGGAAGCACATCTTTTCGGCAGCTTCCATCCGTCATGAGCCTAACAGGCTCATAAAAGCTCCATCTGGGGAGCTAACCTGTTCCCTCAGGAAGAGGTTGACGCAGTCCTAGCAGAGGCAACTAGGGCCAACCAGAGTCTCCGCTCCCGTTGGGGTTTGTCCTCCAAGAGGAAGCAATCAGAGCCCACCGGAACTCACCCTAAACAGGGGAAGAAGTTCAAGAAATTCAAGCGGCTCCCGACTCAGACAGTACTGCAGGCTGTCCAGGTCCCCAGCCCTGGACATCCTCAACCTCCCAACCTCAGCCAACCTCAACCTCAGTATGTGCTGGTTCAACCAGCCCATCAACCTCTCGCTGCTCCTTCTTACGTATCCTCCCCAGCTTATAATGCCTCTTACGAAAGCCAGGGAGCATTTCGGTCAATCCAAAATGCAAAAGGAACGAGAGCTAGAGGGTACTTCAGAGGTAGAGGTTCATCCCGCTCCTCCTCCAAAGGAAGGGGAGGCAGGGGATCTAGAGGAGGCAGGCCCTCTCCCGCACAGTGAGATATCTCAGGTAGGCGGGAGGTTGTACCATTTTCGGGCCCAGAGCATAGTCTCCAAAGGATTGGGGTGGAGTTGGATCAAAAGTCCTCCCCCCCCCGATCAGGTTCCATCAATCACCCTCCAAGGCTCTGAAGGACTTTGTGAAAGATCTGTTAATAAAGAGGGCAATAAAGAAAACGAGGCATCTGAAATTTCAGGGCAGACTATTCAGCGTTCCAAAGAAAGGTTCCAGTCAACGAAGAGTAATTCTAGACTTGTCCCGTCTAAATTCCTACATTCAATGCGACAAGTTTCGAATGCTTACAGTCTCGCAGGTTCGGACCCTACTTCCCCGTGGAGCCGTAACCACCTCTATAGATCTTTCAGACGCCTATTATCACGTCCCGATTGCAAGAAGGTTCTCTCCTTATCTGGGGTTCAGACTAGGAAATCAAGCATACTCATTCAGAGTCATGCCATTCGGTCTCAATATAGCCCCCAGAATCTTCACCAAACTGGCGGATACGGTAGTTCAACAACTCCGGTCTCAAGGGATCATGCTAGCCGCATACTTAGACGATTGGATCGTTTGGGCGTCCAACGTCGATGAATGCCGGAGAGCGACAGCCATAGTAATCGGCTTTCTAGAATCACTGGGCTTTCAGATAAACAGAGAGAAATCCCGCCTAGTTCCGGAGAGTCGCTTTCAATGGTTAGGAATCCAGTGGGACCTGGGAACACACAGACTATCCCTTCCGCCAGCCAAACGAGAGAAATAGCGAAAGCAACCAGGCAATTTCTCAAGAACAAGAAAGCTTCCGTTGTACCCAAGAAAGAGTCTTAGGTTCTCTTCAGTTTGCTTCAGTGACGGATCTTCTTTGAAATCCAAACTGAAGGATGTAAACAGGGTATGGCGGAGCCGAGCCAATGTCAGGTTCAGAGACAAAGTATCTCTGATTCCACCGATTCTGAAGAAGAGACTCCGGCCTTGGACGTCCGTCAAGAGTTTATCGAAGTCAGTGCCCCTTCAGTTCCCTCCGCCATCCCTAGTGATTCACACCGACGCTTCCCTAAGCGGGTGGGGAGGATACTCCCAACACAAGAAGGTGCAAGGGACTTGGTCTACCATGTTCCGCCAGTTTCATATCAATGTTCTGGAAGCCATGGCAGTCTTTCTAACCCTGAAGAAACTGCGCCCGAACAATCGGATTCATATAAGATTGGTTCTCGACAGCGCAGTAGTAGTGCACTGTCTGAACAGAGGATGTTCCAAGTCGAGTCGGATCAATCAAGTTATGATAGCAATATTTTCTCTAGCAAACAAACAAACACACAGTGGCATCTGTCTGCTACCCACCTTGCAGGGGTCCGGAATGTCATTGCAGATTCCCTGTCCAGGACAACTCCGCTGGAGTCGGAATGGTCCCTGGACAAAACTTCCTTCAGGTGGATTTGCAACCAAGTTCCGGGTCTCCAAGTAGACCTCTTTGCAACAGAGTGCAACCACAAACTACCTTGCTATGTGGCTCCCAACCTGGACCCTCTAGCTCACTCCACAGATGCAATGTCCATAGATTGGAACAAGTGGAAAAGAATCTACCCCTTCCCCCCAGTAAACCTGTTATTGAAAGTCCTTCACAAACTCAGGACATTCAAGGGCCAAGTAGCCTTAGTAACTCCAAATTGGCCAAAGAGCAACTGGTTTCCACTTCTTCTAGAGCTGAAGCTTCGGTGTTTGAAAATTCCCAACCCGAAACTGACACAAATAGTACAAACTCAGACTGTGTCAGCTTCCTCAAGCATTCAGAATGCCCTAGCTTTGTGGATTTCATGAAGTTTGCTGCTCAAAGGGATGCTAATATGGATCCTGTTAACACTTTGTTCCTAGAATCAGATAAAAGGGAGTCCACTCTTAGACAATACGACTCAGCAGTTAAGAAATTGGCACTCTTTTTAAAAGAATCTGAAGCTACAGTAATGACCACTAACTTAGCCATTTCATTTTTTAGGTCATTGTTTGAAAAAGGTCTGGCCCCTAGTACTATTACTACAGCAAAATCAGCCTTGAAAAAGATATTTTTGCACGGGTTTAAGATTAACTTAACGGACTCTTATTTTTCATCTATCCCTAAAGCCTGTGCTCGTTTGAGACCAGTAACCCGCCCACAGTCGGTTTCCTGGTTCTTAAATGATGTCCTTAAGTTAGCCTCAGAAATAGATAATCATAACTGTTCTTTCACTAACTTATTATGGAAGACCTTATTTTTAATTAGTTTAGCTTCAGGTGCTCGAATTTCTGAACTGGCTGCCTTGTCTAGAGAACCCAATCATCTGGATTTCCTTCCATCAGGTGAAGTGTTACTAGCTCCTCACCCTAAGTTCCTAGCTAAAAATGAAGATCCTCAGGATAGATGGTCCCCTGGAAGATCATCCCCTCCCACAGGATCTGTTTTATGCCCAGTCTTTACCCTGAAAGCCTTCTTAGACAGGACCTCACACATAACTTCAGGGCCTTTATTTGTAAGGGAAGGGGAGGAACCATTTCTTTGAAAGCCATTAGACAACAGATCCTATATTTCATTAAACATGCAAACCCAGATTCAGTCCCAAAAGTGCATGACATCAGGCAGTGGCCACCTCCACTAACTATTTTCATTATATGAATTTTGAGGATCTGTCAAAGTACACAGGGTGGAAATCCCCTGTAGTCTTTAAACGCCACTACCTGAAATCACTAGAAGCTCTCAAATTTTCTACAGTGGCGGCAGGGAACATAGTTCCCCCCCCAAGTATGATTCTTTCTGTACTCAATCACTCTCCTCCCTCCTACCTGCCTCATTTATTCCCCTTTGGTCATCTCCAGGTCAGGCATGCTTCACAGCCTTCTCCTGACCACGTCATGAATTTATCCTACTCATTGTTTACTTCATTTACATGTATTGTTTTGTATTGTTTTGTGGAACACAGTTCCCTTGTACTAGTTTTAAGTATATGTTTAGTACTTAAGTCTGTAATTTTAAGTACTCTTTTCCAATTAGGATTTTGTATTCATGTATAATTATGTTATTTAAAACTAAGTATATTATGGTGTCATCATTATGTCTTAATGCCATTCTTACTACTAAGTTATTAAAACTCTTGCAGATGTTTAGTTTTATTACTTTCCTCTACAAATCTACTTTTGTTTCAGAATGGTATTTTGATTTCTCTGTTATTATTTCACCGGCTGACACAGGTCGAGAAACCCAGAAAAAGGATTTTGACAGAGGAAAAATCTATTTCTGGGGAGAGACCTGTGTCACCCGGTGACCCCCCATGTTTCCTCTTTCCCCCCCCCTGGTCAAATACCATTCCGGTGTGGGGTGCTAATGTGGAATGTGGGTGACGCCGGCTTGTTTACAGTCCGCGAGTGGTGCGGGGTATGTAACGGCACCTCACTCTGTAGGACTTTTGACATTGGGAAGGTTTACAGGGCGGAGGCCTGTGATTGTGACAATCTCACCCTTTCTCATACACAACTCCATACCATGGAGCTCGCACCGGGGGTAGTAACTCCGGCTTAGCTTTTTAGCTTTTCTCTGGTATATTTAGCAATAGCTTTACCTTGAAATAAGTGCTGAAAGGTTATTTCACCGGGTGACACAGGTCTCTCCCCAGAAATAGATTTTTCCTCTGTCAAAATCCTTTTTATATCTTATAATGTATATTTTCTTTATTATTTTCTTTAATTAATTGGCTAAATCTTAGTTTTTTCAGATATTTTATACAACCATGAGATTAACAAAGGAACAGAGAGTAAAAGCAATTCAACTGTACTATCAAAACAATAAAAATGGTGCTGAAACCGCAAGATTGTTATCAGCTGAATTTAACATCCCAAGGGTGCAAATCTGAAATATCATTTGTATTGAACATTATTAAACCAAATAAGCATTATATTAATTTTGTTAATATATTGTATTAATCTATTAACCTGTGACAATACATTCATGTTCGAAAAAATAAAGGATAATCAAAAAGGCTTTAATTTTGTTCCACTTAAACAAAGGGCATTACTTATGCTGCACCCTGTATATTAACCCTTAAACGCCTAATGGACGTACCATACGTCGACGAAAATTGTCTGTTGGATGTCAAGTGGACGTACATTACGTCAACTAAAAATGCTTTTTTTAAATATTCACGGAAAAATAATTATAGGCCTAGTTTGCGGAAGGTTTCAAATCACGCGCCTTGAGGGATGCTGGGAGTTCATGGATCAAGCTGTTGTTTTGTTTATAAGCATCACCAAGACGCGCATGCGTCCTTCTCGTACCAGACAGCATCAGCGTCGGACCGTGCGAGAGCGATTTTTTGACGCATCCGTGTTTTGCAGAACTTTGGCGAGTGTTTGCATATTTGTGCTGCAACAGGACGTTTGCAGAGATGTCTCAAAACCGTCAGGACCGTGAAAGGCGCATACTGCCTGTCGGTAGTGAGCGTGTGAGACGAGTTTTAGACTGGGATGCTGGAGAAGGACCCAGCAGCCAAAGTGACCCAGCTTCTCAGCGCCGTGTTGTTCACCCACGTGTGACCAAAGACGACCAAGGACCACATCCCGTGCCTTTTACGACCCCTAGGAAGAATTGGGGTGTCCTGAGGGGCATCCGTAAATTTTTTAAAAAAACTTTTTCCTTCGCTGAAAATCCTGGCATTTCTTGAGTCACCTTGTCATAATTTTTTCGCCATTTTATATCATTCGTTACATAAAGTGTTATACATCAAAATGTGTGCAATTTCATGTAGAATACAACAAAAAATAAATCATTCTTTTAGCTTTTAACAGTTTTCAAATATTTTCATTTAAATCACGATAACTGACAAAATTTTAACATTCGGTCAATTCTGACTCGGCCGAAATGCTCGAAAAACGCAATCGTAAGCCAAAATTCTTCCATTCTAGTAACAATCAATCATTTACCTTTATTCTGCAACAAACAGAAAGTCTCCAGCACAATATTTCAATTTATGGTGAATTTTTGAAAAAACTTTTCCTTAGCTCTGCAAAAATCCTAGCATTTCTTGAGTCACATTGTCGTAATTTTTTCGCCATTTTATATTATTCATTACATAAAGTGTTATACATCAAAATGTGCACAATTTCATGTAGAATACAACAAAAAATAAATCATGCTTTTAGCATTTACCATTTCTGAAATATTTTCATATAACTAACGACAAATAGAAAAAAATCAACCTTCAGTCAACTTTAACTCTATCGAAATGCTCAAAAAATGCAATCGTAAGCCAAAATTCTTACATTCTAGTAACAATCAATCCTTTACCTTCACTTTGCAACAAACGGAAAGTCTCTGGCACAATATTTCGATTTATGGTGAATTTTTGAAAAAAAACTTTTTCCTTCCATCCGTGCGCGAGAACTTCTAAAAATCCTAGCATTTCTTGAGTCACCTTGTCGTAATTTTTTCGCCGTTTTATATTATTCGTTACATAAAGTGTTATACATGAAAATGTGTGCAATTTCATGTAGAATACAACAAAAAATAAATCATGCTTTTAGCTTTTACCATTTTTGAAATATTTTCATATAAATAACGATTAGAAAAAATCAACCTTTGGTCAACTTTAACTTGATCGAAATGGTAAAAAAATGCAATTGTAAGCTAAAAAACTTACAGTCTAGTAATATTCAATCAATTTCCTTCATTTTGAAACAATTGGAAAGTCTCTAGCACAATATTTCGATTTATGGTGAATTTTTGAAAAAAACTTTTTTTACGTCCGTGCGTTACGAATTCATGCATCATTTTGTGATAATATTTTCTCTGTGTTGCTTTAATCGTTTTACAATCTGTTATATACCAAAATCATCGCAATTTGGTGTACAATACAACTAAAAAAAATTAACTCATTAGCTTTAACCGTTTTGCTTACAGCGCGATTTGTATACAATTATACACAAGTTTTTTTTTTCGCTGTCATATATTCCAATATTTATATATGATAATGATATTTTTTTTCATTTCTGATGGTTGCATACTAAACTTCAGGCAATGAAAAAAAAAGGAGCCAAAAATGAACTCTTAATCTCAAAAACTAAGCGTGCTGTGATTTTTAAAAAAAAACTTTATTTCCACTTCGGCGCTAGCTCCCGAACGCCGCCGGCATACGGGAGACGTTTTTGTAAATAGGGCTTCAGCGTTTAAGGGTTAAACACACCCTCAGACCAGGCAAACTTTAAGTTTGGTCAATTTCAGAAAAAAACACATCAATGAAAAGAGGAGGATTTACAAATGCGCTTGGTGTAAGAAAAAAAATTCTAAAAATTTTTCCCTACCTTCCATGGGCAGTTGAAAGTGACTATTTACAACCGTGTGGGGCCTCTTTTACACGACACTCGTAAAAATATGCTAATTTTACCAAGTTATACATGTTTTTTCTAATAATTTATTTAATTTTATTTTGTTAAATTATCAATACAACTCACACAATATCATAACAGATAAGAACTAAAATCAAACAAATTCCGAGTACAGTATAATTGTAAAATATTTACGAGATTTGCTGAGATGGGGAGATGCAATAACTTTTTGTGAGGTATACATGTTTTTTTCTAATTTTTCTTTGCAAACTTTCAATTATAGCTGACATACTATCATAAAAGATAAGAACTAAAACCAACAGCAATCCCTGGGTATATTTATGAGTAAATAAATAAAAAGACATCATGGAATAGGGAAGGGCAATACATTCCCCCATCAAGTCTCAAGGCGTACTGATCTCCTTCTGTCCTGTGCTGAGCTACTACAGTTGCCATAAGCCATTTATGGACAATTGAAGTGCTATGAACACGTTTCCCGCTAAATTCATCCAAGCCATACAGCGCATAATATTAATACTCATATAAGTTAGCCCGTCCACCACTCAAAACCTGTTATAGATCATCATATGATGATGCCTGTCCATTTAGGGTTAATAGTAAGGCTAGCTGAATACATATTACAGTGACAGCACTGCCCAGTGTTGTTGCCACTCCCAGAAAAGTGTCTGTGAAGACTAGTGTGCAGAAAGGCAACCACCAAATTTGATAACTAACATGTTGCAAGAGAGATCATGGAAATGGAAGTGATAGGGGCATGATAGAAGGAAGACCAAAGAAAAGATGGAGAGACAGCATTCAAGAAGACATGAGAGATAAAAGGAATAGACAAGAGGACTCAGGATACAAACATCTGGGAAAGGCTCAATAAAAAAAAAAGTTACCCCGAACAGGGATTAAGCCAAGAAGAATGAAAAACCTTGTTTGATTTTAATAAATGTGCTCATCAGCTATAATTACAGGCCTGTGAGGCATTCAGATTTGTCCTGCCACTGTTTCCTCTATAGGCTCAATGCTTCCTAGAGCCTCTTCAAGACTAAACACTTTTTGTAAGCCTCAGTGATGTTTTGATTTTCTATTTTGGCATATATAATATTCTCTATGTCACAGCCAACACAAATTTTAAATTTCAAAGGAACTGGACAAAATAAATCCTTCCATCGTAATTTAATATTACTGTATAACTGTCATCCTTATAGCATACAGACTGTTGAAAATTAAGCATGAGTGAATAACATAAGAAAGATAAGAGAAGGAGAAAAGAGAAAAAGAGGTTGGTAGAAGAGCAAAGCAAATATTACCACAGTGCAATGCCTATATTGGTAAAACTAAGAGGCCTTATATCTGTGCTGCCTTATTAACACATATTCATGAGTGGAAACCATTTAACCTTGCCACTATAAATTCTGGAATTGTGAGTAAAATTTGTTCTTGTGTAGAATATAAAAGATTTTCTCAAGAAAATATTTAACATTTTAGTCAACTTACTTAGATCCCATAACACACCTCAGGATTTTGTTAACGAAGCTCTTTCTGATTGATCCAAAATCGTTTACATAGCCTTCTCTTGTAAAACTATTGCTTTAATTCTGATGAGCTGTTGTTAATCTTCTCAACAAACTTATCTTTCCTTTTCCTTAAACTACATGGGTATTTTTCTATTTTTACACACACAATTACCTGAGACTGAAGTTGCAGTTGGAATGCCAAAATACACAATGACACAACATACTAGATAATAAAGTATATTTTTCTTTACAAGGTTAGTCTGGTGGCACGCACGACCTTTCAGTTTACATGCCTTTTATTTACTTATTAAAACTAAGAGGATAAGTTTTTCATCACCAAGACATTCATTTAACTGAATAAGTGGTAAATACGTAGAGTCAGTGCAAAAAATTCATGCTCAAAACTGGTGAACATCTGTTAACTTCAGGAGACTGAGTGTGGGCTTTATAATTTCTACAGTTTGGTGCAAATAGCAGAATAAGTAAACCAGAATACATTACCTCCTTTACAGAAGCAGAAGCAGTTAATGATTTTGAAGTCTCGTAGTTACTTTCACTGGACTTCTAAGCATAGAAATAAATATTTTACAATACTGTATTACCATGTTCTATTACACCTGCATATAATTATAGTATAAAGTCTCCATAAGTAGTGATTTGCTCCTAATGAACATTGTAGATTTAATTTGACATAAGATGAGGAACAAAAAATAACAAGAAAGGTTAGTAGCAATACATGAGTTTGAGAAATACAATTCAAAATGGTTTTCATGTTCAACAGATACAATCCTGCAGTTATATGTCTTCCTTAAAATCTATATAAATTGGTAGAACCATGTGATGAGTTTATGAGTTTCAAATTTGAGATAAAATGAAATGGAGTGTCCAGACCTTGGAATGGAATACAACATTTAGGCCAAAGGCCAAGTGCTAGGACCTAAGAGGTCATTCAGCACTGCAAGGGAAACTGAGAGTAAAAAGGTTTTAAAGGTGTAACTGGAGGAAAACCTTGCAGTTCCACTATGAAACAATTTTGAGAGAGGGTGGAAAGTAAGATGGAAGAAATGGAATATGAACGGAGGTACAGTAAAAGGAACGGCAGGGGTTGCAGCTGGGGGCCAAAGCTGCAAAAAACCTTAAGCAATGTCTACAGTGCATCACACACAGAACACTGACGGAACAACCCTCCTACGGATGTGTCCAGACCTTCCACCACCAGGGGTCATTCATTTCACCTAATGTTTACATTACAGTATTACTTATAGAGAAAGTTACACTGACAGTTTCCTAAATACCAACTGGAATTACTATAGGAGGGATCCTTTTAATATGAGATATATATTCACATATATAAACATTTTTGTTATTTTGTACATATGCACAATGGACAAATTTTCAAAGTGTAATCACTCCTTTTGTGTGAGGTATGGAAAGTAGTTCAGCTTTCCTAAATGCCTGGACTGACTGACTGATGGTAATTTTTCTGGTATCACAACAACTGTCACTGAGGCCACACACCAAGTACTTCTGTAAAATTTTTATTAAGCAATAAAATAATAAACATAATACATTAGTTATAAAATTATTGTAAATATAAAATATAAATTATCCCAAATTATACCTCTCCAACGGGCTTCAATTAAAATACTGTATATCAAAGTAACACATTAATTATTCAGATTTTAAGTAAAAGAACTGCTTCTCTAAGAAATCTGGATATGTATACCACTGTTATCATATATCCCCTCCCCTCCAAGAATTGTAGACAGGGAGAACTTAGAATTCTTATCATGACTGCCAGAGAGAAAGCAACCTTGAAGATCCCCAAAACTGGGCCATTTGGTCGTCAAAAGCTTTATTTCTAGGGGGGGGGAAACAATCTTCTAAACATGGCCATCAGTCATTACAAAACTGTGTCAAATGTGTTGGGCCAGACTTTTTAATGCTGAAAAAATTCTTTCCACCTCCAAAGCATGTTGGTGTACTTCCATGGTGCTCTTGTATTAGTGATCTCTCTCATTTTATTTGGCCCCACTGGGTTCCAGAAGACTTGTCAAATCTTCTGAATACTACTACTGATGTCAAGACAGAAATCCTGATGGAATATAAAAACTAGCTATAAGTACTTCCATGGCTACTTGTTTCGCCAGCTTATCAGTTCCCTTATCAAACACAATAATGTTCTGGAATCCTAAAAAAATTAATTACATATAGCTTCCCTGCACTTATGAATGCAGAGCCACGCTGAAAGGTATGGGAGTGACCGAATAAAAACATCCTGCACTTATAGAACACTTTTTGCACCAAAAATATAAAATTATCATGGTCTATCAGTGGTTCTTTTCTCCTGAGTAGCTGGAACACATTTAGTCTACTATAAAATTTGATGTTCATTATGGATATTCCTTTTCCATTAAAAACTGGACTATGAGTATAAACTCAAAATCTAAATTCCTCTCATCTCTACTTCAATCATAACTTTATTCACTTCATGGAAATACCTGCATAATGCTACAAGAGGTTTCAATGGGGGAGTTACTGGAATCTTAAAAGAATCTAGTAACATTGCAGTTAGTTTAAAACTGCCTTACTCTAAAACCAAATGGCTGGGGATACACATTACAATGACAGCACTGACCAGTGTTGCTGACACTCCCAGACAAGTGTCTGTAACGACCTCATCAGCGGAAAGGCAACCACCAAATTGAAGACTAACATGTTACAAGAGATCATGGAAATGGGAGTGATAGGGGCATGAAGGCAGAATGGCCAAAGAAAACATGGAGAGATGGCATTTAAGAAGACAAGAGAGAAAAAGGAATACACAAAAGGACTCAGGATAGAAACATTTGGGAAAGGATCATTGAAAAAAAATGACCCCGAACAGGGATTAATCCGAGAAGAATGAAAAGCCTAGTTGGATTTTAGTAAAGATGTGCTCATCAGCTTTAATTACAGGTCTATGGGGCATTCTGACTTGTCCTGCCACCTTTTCCTCTACAGACTCAATGATACCCATAGCCTCTTCATTAATTAAAACTTTTTTTGTATGTCTTCGTGATGTTTTGATTTTCTATTTTGGCCTATATCTTCTCTGTCACAGCCAACACAAATTTTAAAGTTCAAAGGAACTTGGTCAAATAAGTCTTTCTTTCATGGCAATGTTATAATATAAAATTTCATACTAAAAGTAATTATTTGGCTACTTACCTACTGTTAAAGTTAGCTTATACCTCTGCACCGATAGGCAAGTCAGCATTCAAACAAGAGCTCAAATGGATGCCTGGATGACTGTCTAGACCAAATCCACTCAGCCAATCGAGCTTAAGGTTTCTTGCAAGAAACCCAAAACATTCTGCCTGATCTCGAATCCTTTTTGGATCTTACTGCCGCCAGAAGTTGGATTCCACTCAGGGGGGAGCAGCCTTGCAGAGAAAACCGCTTCAATTCAGCCAGAATGAAACAGAAGCAGCGTGAAGGGACCCCTGTGCCTGGGTCCAAAAGCCCTATAAAACGAGTCACTAAAAATAACTATCTTTACGATGTAAAGGAATGCTCCTATACAATAAATGTACCTTCATGCTCCCCAGAATTCTAAAACCTGGGATTTAAAACGAAGAGCCTAAAAGATTGCTTTTTCCTCACTTCAGGAAAAGACTTTACCTGCTACTAGTAGCAGCGGACTAATGGCTTTATTGTTTCAAACATGATTCTTAATACCTAAGGTACTGAAGGGCAAAACCAAATTGCACTTCCACTGTGACACATTAAACTTATCTTCACATGACGATTTGTCATCAAACTAAATGAAGTAGCGACAGCTCTCACATCATGAATATTTACCTTCAATAAAGGTAAATGGTATGGAGCTAGTTCTCATGCGCTACCCCAATCGAATACGTCACAGAGAACCTCATGTTCTTTAACAAAGACACTCTAGGTTTCTAAAACCAAAAACCAAAAGGTTAACTTTGCCTCTTCCAGGCTCAACCTTTGACAAAGACATCAAGATTTTCTAAAACCAAAAAACAATGTTAACTTTGTCTTCTCCATGCTTAAACTTTAACAAAGACATTCTAGGTTCCTAAAACCATAAAATAAAAGGTTAACTTTGCCTCTTCCAGGCTTAACCCTTGACAAGGACATCTAGGTTTTCTAAACCTACAAAACAAAAGGTAAACTTTGCCTCTTCCAGGCTTAACCTTTGACAAAGGCATCTAGGTTTCTAAAACCACAAAATGAAAGGTTAACTTTGCCTCTTCCAACTCAACCCTTGACAAGGACATCTACATTTTCTAAAACCACAAAACAAAAGGTTAATTTTGCCTTCTTCAGGCTTAACCTTTGACACAGATGTTCTAAGTCTTAAAATCACAAAACAAAAGGATAACTGCCTCTTTCTGGTTTAACCTATCTAAGTAAGTTTTAACTGCCCTAACATGACAGAGAATTGTTTCCTCTTCTTCTCCACCAGGTTAAATGGAATTCTCACAATTCTCTGAAAACTCAGCCTTGCCTCATTCTCGGCTATAATGCAAAAAGATAAAACAGCATTCCCTTACAACAGCCTTAAGGAGAGTGCTTGCAATAAATTTACTCTTTTTAACTGTTGATAGTGCTAAAGAAGTTTTCATAGTAAATAATTCAATGGAACTCATTCCAGAGGCTCAAAAGAACCTGCAAATAAACTTTTGACCTGTGTCTAAATCCAAAGAGAGATTGATACAGTACTTAGTTGAAGGAGCTTCCATCTCAACTAAATTCAAAACCTTAAGGAGCTGATCATCAACCAGATCTCATAGCACATGACGCAATACCAAGGAAAGTATGGAACGATAACCTTGAAAATAGACAATGAAAAAGTCTTAATAAATCCAAGACAGCTGAGAAACTTTGATATCTACAAGGTTCCAGGAGCTGAAAATTCATCTAGAAAGACATTCAAAGCAATGTACAAGCCACTGCTTCTAAGCTTCTGACACAAGGCCATGGTTGTTCTCCACTTAAGGATAAAACCCATGATACTTTAGAAAATCCCCTATTGGGAGGAGACACTCGAGCACCTCCAAGCAGTTAAGTGTGAGATGCAGAAGTTAGTGGATGTGCATGAAATTCTGTAGACCGAGTCAATTTCCTCTTAACGGAAGAAGGAAAGATACATCTAATAAGAAAGCTAGAAAGTTCGAAAATCATTAGCTCTGAGGCTACTAGTACTCTACAAAAGTCACTGAGCAATTCCTGAACATGAAGTTTGCTCAATACTTCTTAAGAGTAGATAGAGGGGAATGGCCTATGAGTCTGAATCAGGCCAAACTTAAAGAAACACATCCACTGTTCATGCCTGAGAGCCCTCAAAGGAGTAGTAATCGACTGGGTGTCCCTGTTCATCTGCAAGCTATTAAGTCTACATTTGGGTGCTCCTCTAATCCCACAGCAACTGTCAAACTTGCAGACGTAATGGCCACCCTGTAGGTAGTTTTGTTTATCTGAATCCCCATCGCCAAAAACACTGTTCTTCCACGGAATGAACGATCAAACCAAAATCATGTTGTTCATTTGACTCAAAGAAGCAATTTTCCCACCAAAACTTTATTTTTGATCAGTGACAAACCTGCTAGGCATCTTCGATGGTCTTTCCACTGCCCTGACATCTAGTAAGCTTTATCAGGTGTAGTGTTGACCCTTCTATGTTGTATGAGAGTGTAACGACACTAGTCAAAATTCTTTCTTTCATGTTACACATCTGAGGGGACAAAGCAAAACCTGGACGTAGATTTAAGAATAAAATGGTCAACTCTTGGTTCCAGCGACCCTCATACAGAGCCTGGCGACAATGATTGTCCTGGATTACTTACAAGTTTAATGAACATTAGCTGTAAGTTATAATCTCTTATGCCGAGACTGCACTGTAACTGAGGCTGATTATTCTGACAAAATCCCCAGTGAGGCTATGTTGCTTAACAAAGAAAGCCCTTACCACTTAGGTAGCATCCATCAGGGCTAAAATTGCTCAAGAATCAAGTGCCTATTTGTCTTCTGACAGGCAAGCCTGCAAATTCAAGTATCATCCCCATATCACTAGATAAGAATGAGGAGGAATTAGGAAAGTCGACTGAAAATCATATTGCACGGAGACTGAGCCAGGTGAAGCAACAGATCCTTGATCTTTGGCATACTGTCGAGAGTTGGCCAACTTGAACCAGTTGACTTAGGGGAAAAGATTTCTTGCTCCTAAAAATCAACCCCCATCCACCTATGGGCAACAAATTCCCTGTGAATACTTATAGAGGCACTGTATACAAGCCAAAACAAAGTGCCTTGAACAGCAATACCTCCTCTGTAAATACACCTCTAAGGAACTTTGGTGATTGAAGATGTACTGGTATGAGAAAAATGTCTCCTGCAAATCTACCAAAACATCTGATCATTCTTTTGGAAAGTCACTAAAACCGGCTGGAAAAACAAAAAGCATGGGGACAGACATATAAAGTCATACAGTCTCAATGTGTCCAACAATGGTCACCAATTTCCAGTTGCTTATGAAGCAAGGAAAAAGTCAAGAGGTAAAATCCCAGTGAATTACTGCCTGGTCCATTTCTTTCTCTCTAATTTACAACCTCCTACTAAGGAAAGAGAGACTTCTGCTGGAGAAGACAGAGGAACAGCTATAGGAGACTAAACCAGTGGAGTGTAATCTAAAAGGAATCATAACTCCTTCACTGCCTTAAGTCTCTCCAAGCATGCCAGAAGCTTGCAATTGTCCATCTACCAGAACCTGAGGGCTGAACTTATCCCCCAAAGGTATAACATAAGACTTGCACCAAAATATACTCCCTTATCACCTTAACCTATGCAGCATAAGCCTTTACTACAGATAGGAGCATAAGTGTTCTCATTTCCTCCAAACCAAGTTAGTATAAGCATGAGAACATTAGCCTGTAACAACAAAAACGAGTTAAAAAATAACACTCTTCCTCGTTTACTCCCACTGGCACCAAAAACCCTCAAAGCTGGCTTCACAAACTTCCCAAGCCAGGGCCAAAAACACTTTAGGCTGGAGCCTCAACCTCTTAAGTTGATGCAGAGAAGAGGTAAAATAAAAGATAAAAACGGAGACAAACGGAGACAATCTAAAATGAGACTCCAATTCAGCATGTCCAAAGCACTTGTCAGTCTTGAATTCATCTCTTCACAGGAAAGAGAAAGGAAAACCGAATCTTCTACCTAAGACAGTTTAAGCGTCTGTACCGCAAGAGTTGGTGCTCTGCAATTCCTAAAAGAAAAACCAGCAGCAGGCCTAAAGGGAGCTTTGCGCACTTGAGAACGAAAAAACCTTAAGAAACGTACTCTAATTGAAGGATAAACCTTGGGTTCTCTTTCTCCAAATACCTAAAGGGCGTCAAAGTATTTGGAGACAACCGAGACCTATTCTCTATGGGGTCTCTTTCCTCAACTAAATGAGGATACAGCGAAGCATAAAGCTCCAGCAAATGCTGATCAAACCGAACGAGATCATCTGATTCAAACTCCTCTTCTGCCAGAGGGTAACAGGAGGAGACAGCTGTCTCCTAGTAACACCTGACAACAGGAGAAAACAGCAACCGAACACCTGTAGCATATCCACAACTCAATGAAACACAGACAGGAAAACACAGTCGAAGTGGCTCAGCAAGTGAAAGAAAACAAGGTGCCAAAAGAAAATGGGAAAGTTGGGAGGTGGGGGGGGGTAGAGGAGTTACAACACCCTCCTACCTCGTCCAAAAGTGAGTCAACAGACTTAAGAGCATTCCCATACGTCACATCCTTAGAAAGCTATGTAGCTAAAATAATATCTAGATTGGAAACAACAGAAGATATGGTAACCATGTTAGATTTTGAAAGAGAAACATTAATCGAGGCAGAAGTAAGAGATTTGCCAATAGCCAAAGAAAAAGCATGTACAGAATGAACAAGTGTATTTCGAAGGAGAAAAGGGAATAGGCTAGCAGACAAGGATTTAGAATGAGTAAAGGATGAAAAGATTGGTTAAACAATCGAATGAGTCAACATAACATCAGAATAAGTAAAACTAGATACAGACAAATTTCGGTATTTCTCATAAAACTGTAAATACCTATATAATTAGTCCTATCAGCAATAACAACCTCATACTACTGTAGGTGCTGATGATGGCAGAAGTTGCATACGCAGCGAAGATCAACATTTACTTAAACGATCTTTCGGCTAACACATTATACAAGACTATGAACGTGTAAAACGGAAAGGCAGGTGACGGAGGGCACAGAACCACATCACCCAGAGAACCAACCCAGTTCCCTGGTAGCGGACTTCTTCCTCTGAATCCAACTGTTGCAGGGCAGTCCTAAACTAGGGCTACAGACTTGCGAGGGCACAACACCTTGCCTCTTATGAGGGAACGCGAAAATGATCACACAATGGGGGGACCCGGAGCAGTTCCCTAACGAATTCAGACAAACCTTGTATTGACCAAAATAAGGTTTACGTCCTGTTCTAAATTCTCATTACGTTTTTTCTGAACTGAAAGGGGAACGGAAGGCAGAGCTCAAGAGGAAGCCTCAGTACTAACTAAAGCATTAGCAAAGGAAACGCCTAAACTGAGTATGGGTAACTGAAGAACGACCTGGAGAAGGGGGAGAAATGACAGGTTGACAACCTGACCTAACTAATTGCTTTGTAATCTAACTGCTTCCCTTCTCTTCCTATGCTAAAGAACTTGAGTAGATAGTCCTTCAAAAATCCCTACTTCCTCACATCTATTCTGAAGATCACACTTAAAACCATGCAACAGGCATAAACGTGTGTACAGTATCTCCTAAAAAAAACATTCTGCCAACACAGTAATCATTCCTATAGAACCTGACATTCTTAGCCTTGATTACAGTGGAGGCATCCTAGGAAAAATAAATTTACAGCACCGTGATAGCAGCAAAAATCCATGCAATACCAACAAGCGCCTATAGTCAATGGCGGCAAGGAGAATTCTGACAAGAGCTTTAAAATTCATAACACACCTGGTAGAGAACAGGTGAACTAGACAGTAATCCGGGCAGCCATTCAATCTTTTGTTTGAATGCCAACTTGCCTATTGGCATGGAGATATAAGCTAACTTTAACATTAGGTATGATTCATCCCAAATAAAATTCTTTATAACATTATGGATGGTGACATAGTACATGGAGTATGCATGAAATTTTTGGAAGAGGGGAAAAGAAAGTTCAGGTTGTAATGCAAAAACTAACAATGGGCACAGTGAGGCTCATGTGAGATCATGAGCTGTGTCAGTCACTATATTGAGGCTAATCAATAGGATGACCATGTGAGGTCTATCCTATTCTCAGACAACTGTGCCAAGAAAAAACCAAATAACATCATCCTGAGGTGTCTGCATCTCCTGCACAGTAAAAATTCTTCAGGAGTCAGCGTCATTTTCTGGTCCTTGGGGATTTATATGCCATATGACAGGCACTTTGGTAACATCAAGGTGAAACTAAGAAGGAGGTCAAGGTGAGAAGCATAGGAGAATTTGGAGAATACCTAACCTCATCAGGCATGCTGTCAAGAGTGGCTTTGATACTGCTGACACGACATAAGAACTTTTCCTAAACTCTGAGGAGCTCCAGTCTTACATAACAAAGTGCACACTGAAGAATGCCAACAAAATGGATGCCAGAGTTGTGTAAGATGCAAGGTATACTGTGGGCTATACTGTCAAGACATCTTTTGACATGGTAGACATAAGTGACTTGCATCAGGTACGACTCATGAAGGAGAGAGGAAAGTACTCAAGCAAGTCCTTTAAATCTCTCTCAAATTTTATATGCATATTAATCTAATTTTTCTATTAATATTTATAATATTGTGGTTTTCTCTGAGCACTAATGTATGTATTTTTCACTATCATTATTGCCATTATTCTTTTGTATCCTACTTACCATGACCTCTTTAAAATCTTCTTATGAGTTGTAATGTCTGTGGTTGGAGATGGAAACAAAACCCAGAATTTTTACATTTTTATTTCAATATTTAATCATATTTCACACAAAAGGACGCAAAATGACACAGCACCTGACATCATATTACCTTAGTTTTGTACTGCCACTCAAGTACAAAACAAAAATAATAAAATAACTTTAGGATATGTGCAACATTGATAAAATCGTATGGTTGGTTTGAGAGATATTGCTGTTTGAACATTTTCAAATGTGATTTTCTCATTTTTTTAAAAGCCAGTGCTTAGGCCCTTTTCTATTGCATGCACCTGTGTGGCACTGTAGGTGAACAGTGAGTCATCAGCTAATCTTGAATCTTCAGAAATGATGTCAAAATATCATTCCCATCAGAAGAAACAGGTTCCAACTGCAAATGTTGACACACTGGGGAGGCTCTTTAAAGCTACTGTCAGAAGTTGTGGAAGATGAGCAATGAGAATCTTTGAACATTGTGAGTTGAGGCTTCACAACAGCAAAAAAGGCCCATGGTAAAGTCACATAAGTTATGACCGACCTCTTCTTCAGGATGCCCATCAGATTCAACAATAGGAGGAAAACAAGAACCAATATATGTATTACATCTGTGGCTCTAAAGTGACTTATCCTAGTATCTTAGGTTGGGATGCAGGATTACCACAGCATCAAGAAGGCCCTTTGCTTTTGCCTGTGGGGCTAGGACTTACCATATCCACCTAGTGACATACCACTTACCATACCACCTACTGACATACCATAGTGAAATTTGTTAGATCTCATGGCATTAGTTTTTTTAAGAATACTGTCCCTGATGACCAACCCCATAAACGCAGACTCCTTCGACAGTAACATTTCTGAACAGTGCAGTAATGTGTTCGTCTTCTGGATAGCAAGTGACTTGGGAAACGAGTGGGGTCTGCCTTTATTAGGGATGCTTAGCTAATTTTCAGCCCATGCAGAGCGAGTGGCTTGTCTGTGATAGACAGCAAGAAAAGGACCATCTGGGGCACTTGCTGTGACACTGTGACATCCAGGTAAACCTGGAGTGTTTGGACTGAGCGTACTGCGTACTGTCATACTTGAAATGCAGAGTTCCTGTACAAGAATAGGAGATTTCCTATTTAAAGGGTCCTCATTCTTGGCCAAAAATAATGGGCCACTAGACAACAGTAAGTGACAGCTAGGTGTGTGCGAGATGAAACTTGTCCCCATCTGAGAGAGCCGTAGTTGCACTGGGACCACTGAACTGAGGAGACAACAGGAGTCAAAGAACCTTATTCAGAGACTAGGAGATGGAAAGCCTTGCAGGCACCAGTCCTTGCAATGTACAAGACCTGACAAGGAAATTAAAAACCTCTATACAGTACATGTATTCATATCAATACCAAAGCAGTAAAGCAAAGGCTCCAACAACACAGCCTTGTATGCCATAACTTGTAGTAGGAAGGTGCTTTTCCTTAAACAGGTACGCCATAAAAATTAGAAAAGTTTCAACCAATATTTCAACTATGCTCTCAGTGTGAAGGTAACTGAACCACACTTTCCATATGGACTGGTACTGCCAGACAGATGGCACTAGGTACCTAACAATGTTAGGTGAATGATCTTCATGGCAGGCTAGACTTTACAAATCCACTTGTGAAGGATACAGCTCAAAAAGGAGAATGCACAGAAAACTCTCCCTCCTAATGTCTGGGATAGAACAGCAGAACTAATTTTCTTGCCCTCTGTTGAAGCAGAAGGGACCAGTGACTGGCCAATATGGGGCTACTAGGTAGGCAGTTCTGTTGAAAGTTAGCAGTTTGTTCAAAACCTTTGAAATCCAGAACAATGGAGGGAAGAGGTACATTGTCTTCCATTTGTTCCAGTCTTATAGGAAAGCATCACTGGAAGTAGATGGTTCTCGCATATGACAAACAGGTCCACTTCTGAATGCAGAAGCATGTTGGTAATCATTTGAATGGAGGGTTTGTCTAAAATCCACTTCGTTGAGGCTGCTGTCCTATTACACTGAACAAGCCTGTGAGGTGGACTGCTGACAATTGTCACTTCCTTACCTGAGCCATCTGTAGGATAGACAGCATGACTGCATTGAGAGGGGCTGATGCAAGTCATCACTGTCATTAAGACCAACAAAATGTGGGTCCTCTTGGGAGGAAACTGATGTGACACTTCCTTAAAACGGGTGACCATCTACCTGATGATCCTTCCAACAGCCTCCCCAACTGGTCAAGGAGGCATCCATGCTCTTACCTACTTGGGATGTACATGTCTTCCCTTCCCAGTCCACAGATGGAGTATCTTCCAACTATCTGATTTTGTTGATGAAATCAATTGGAATATCTTCAAACCATCTGATCTTGTTGATGAAATCAATCACAAAACTTTTTGCAAATATGAGAGAGACGTGAACTGTAACAGACCCATGATTTATTCTAATTGTCATCGGGGAAAACCTGGATTAGGTAAGCAACCTTTGCTAGTCCTTCCTTATTGTGGCAGGAGACAACTGGCTACAAAGGGTATCCCAGCAAAGTCACAACCACACAAAACACCCATTAGGTGTGAATTGGGACTTTGTTTTGGTTTATCAGGAAACCTTTCAACTGAAGTCTGTTGACTACCACTCAGATTTCATAGGCACTCTTTGGTGGCTCACCAGATCAGCCAATTGTCTTAGGCAGACCACCAGGTGAATTCCCTCTTTTCTGAGTTCCTGAACAACTATTGTTGCTAACGTCATGAAGATTCTTGGAGACAACCTTGTATCTGTTCTTCCCTATTGGAAACACTATCAAGGGCAGAAGGGAACAGAGACAAAGATGTGCCAATATACATCTTTCAGATACAAAGAGCTGGTCAAAGTACCCCATGTAATGTATTAGTTCAGATTTGACAGTTCCAGGATCACTCTTCATTTGGAGTTCTTCAGGAAAATGAAGAGACATACCTGATGATGAATTAACATGTATTTCTCTGTCTCTCATTCAGACAACCCTCTGTATACATTCTTCCAAAGGGTCAGGGTTTTGGAAAACCTCTTGAGGGGTGAGGGTAAGACCATTGCCACCCCACTGACAATGATGCTGTGTCCCCAAGGAGCAAGGGGAGGACTTCCACTGTATGTGATGCTGTGTCCCCAAGGAGCGAGAAGAGGACTCCCACTGTAAGTGAAGGTGACCCCCCAACCTAGAATGTCTATTGAGCTCCACCTCTTCCCTTGCCCTTAGTGGGAAATCCAATAGTTGCCTTTCCTTTCCCCCAACAGCCACAACCTCAAAAGAGGTGCCATTGTGAAGTTGCCCTGGTTACTGTTGTTGTTACCCTTTCTTCTGTTGCTGGAGGGATTCCTTGGGGAATCCCTCCAGCCATACTAAAACCTCAGCCATCCTTAAGGATGACTGGAGGGATTCCTTGGGAATCCTCAGCCATACAAACCTCCAGCCATCCTTAAGGATGACTGGAGATTTGTATGGCTCAAAGTTGTACCCAGGTTTCTTGGGTTTAAGGATACAGAACTCTTGGGAATGTTCCTTCCCAGGTTCTGCCGTACCAAGACGAGTAGGTGCGTACCATGAAATTTTGTTGGTAGGCTCATCCAATGAGCTCCTTTACAATGCTTCTTTTCAAACCATAAAATCACAGTGTCTGCACAAGCCTTTGCAACCTCAGCTAAGGCAGTTCTGGAGGATTCTGGAAGCTCCATTGCAGTTACTTCCAGAATAGTGGCACTGAGATGGAGCCTTGCATGAAGCTCAGACATGGCTGTCCCATCCAAGATTCTTCCCATAGGAGCACCAAACTGTTGGGCAGCCATGTCCAGTGCGATCTTCCTTCACTCAAAAGAAAGGAAAATTGTTGCCCATTCCTTCATAGAGACATGTAATACTGGGATAGCTTATAAATGGCTTTATTTCAGCTGCTGCCTCTTGCTTTTGTGTAACTGCAAAACTTCTAAAATTCTGCCTTCATATGATTTTTTGTTTTAAAGTGAAAGGACAGAATGCTAGGGCCACCCAGAAGGGGTACCAGGATTGTGAAGGTACCATACTTCCCATTAAACCAGACAAAGGTTACTTCCAAGGCTTCAACTACTACACTAGCAAGAAGAGTGACTATCTCCTTTGGTGGTTTCTGAACTCCTACCTACAGAAGGGATTAAGTACCATCCCATGCTGGGAAAAGCAGATCTGTGATAACTCAATAAATCTTCTGATTCTACAGATCTAAAGAACCAACTTGACTTCTTGTTGGCCTTGGCTATTTATTACCTTGTTCCCAGGACTCAAAATTTGCTGCAAGAGAACCAACCAGTCTCCACAACAGTGGCTTTTCCTGACTATCTAGACCCTGGAGGGCTGAAAAAGTTTTGAAGATAACATGCAACTTATCTGTCCAAAACTGTCCCGAATTCCTGCAGAAAATATCAAGTAGTTCCTCTGATACAGTGACACTACAAGATTTCCTTTCAAAATTCTGTGCAAGCCTCAGATGGAATCTCAGTAGGATCCACCATCATGAAGGACTTCCGTGATACTGTACATTGTTTCCTCTCGAAATTCTAAACAAACCTCAGATGGAGTCTCCTCATCAGGATCCACCATCTGGATATAATGAGCCAGGGCAGCCACATCACCACCACCTGGCAACAGCTGGTTAGTCCCAGTGAAGGACTATTATCTTTGGAAGAAGATTGCTCTATGGGAAAGCCCAGATTCTCTTTTGAAGGATCTGTCTGATGTGAGACAAAAGATATTGCCCCTGAATCTTCCAGGTTCAGAAGGGAAAATTCAGAGGCAAGGTCTGCTTCATATTTATTATTGATGGCATCTCTCCCAAGGAATGACTAATCATCTCCATCAGAGAAGTCAAACTGGGAGGTCGTAAATACAAATGTTTTAGCATATCAACAAAATCAATATTTCTGAACTTTAGCTATTTTGATAAAATCAAGCAGTATAGGACATTATTTTCTACATCCCACTATGAAAGAGCCATGAAATATTCTCATAACTGGGACTGTGACTTAACTGTCTAGGGGAGTAATGAATACTAAAAGCAGGTCTACCTGAACACATTTTCCATTCACCTACATCCTGCAAAAACCCAAATACTACAGACAACTGGGGATTTTGCTGTGATAAAAAAAATTATGTTTCTAAGTTATTATAAGGGCACTTGGTTCAAAACTAAGCCATGAAGTTGGGCCCAAAAAGGGACTGCAAGTCAAGGCCATCGCTAACATTCCTTCCTAACCATGAAAGAATGCTAGGCTAAACAATTGTTCCTTTACACATACAGTAAAATTATCTATATATGATAAAAACCATTTACTATTGATCTTCAATAACGAAAGTTGAAATTGTGTTTTAAAAAGTGAAGTCAAGGCTAACAGGAAGTGCAGAATGCATGATGCAGTCTAGAAGTCTCATCCAAAATCCCAACCTTGAGGGTTGCACCAGCTGGCAAAATGACATTTTCATAATAAAATAAAGTTTTATATATACTTACCAAGTAATTACATGGCTAACATTTCTAGTACTGGCAGCTAAAATTTGAAACTCGCAGTAGTGACTCTTTTGTTTTGGTGTAGGTGTCTGGCCCCGCCCACTTTTGGGGAAGAAGAGGAGGAACAACTGAGCTAATAGTTTCAATTTGCTTATGCCATTATGTCCATGCAAGGGGAGGAGGGCGGGCTCCCATTCTGTAATTACTTGGTAAGTACAGGCAGTCCTCGGTTATTGGAGGGGGTTCCGTTCTGGGGGTGTGATGATAACCGAAAATTGCCACTAACCGAAAATCGGCGATTTCCGGCGCTTTTTTGGCGATTTCTGGGCTAATCAGCGCCGAAAAGTGCCATTTTCAGTTATTGGCACCTTTGATAGGTATGTATTGGCGCCAATACCCAATTATCAGCACCAATAAGCAGAAATCGGCAATTTTCAGCACCGAAAATTGCTGATTTTCGTTGCTAGACAAGCGCCATAACCGGATTGCCATTAACCGAGCCAGCCGTTAACCAGGGACTGCCTGTATATATAAAACTTTATTTTATTATAAAAATGTCATTTTTATATAAGTGACTTACCAAGTAATTACATAGCTGATTCCACACTGAAAAGAGGTGGGATACATGAACTACTCTATCCCCAAAACATTGTATACAGTAATGAATTTGAAAACAGAAAATTTGCTAGCACTGGGACAATGCTTGTTGTCCCTTACCTAGTGAGACAGCTGCTGCAGGAAGATACTGCCTCTGCTTGGCGCTCATCTCACTCAGTAGGGGCGAGTGGTATAGCCCTGGATCGCCTACTACATCAGTGGGAGACTTACAGGGAAAGACATCACCAAACACTAGCAAGTTACAGAAAGTTGCCCCTGCCCAGGGTGCAGTACTAACACAAGACAACCAGATAAGAAAGCTGTTACCTACACCAAATTATTAAAAACATCATTCCCAAGCCATTAAAAAACTGGAGGGTATCCAAGTACATAGTAACCCCCGACTCCCTTACAACTCAACACCAAACATCAAGGCGAAGAGAAAGAATGGAAGAGATGATTCCTACATTCCGTCCCCCAACACCATGCCAGCCACCAATAAAAGACCCAAAGTACTGCATTCATTAAAACTGTTTCCACATCCCTTAAATAGTGAGATGCAAATACTGATTTACATCTCCAAAACATTATTTGGAGAATATCTGAAAGAGAAATATTATGTTTAAAAACTAAGGACATAGCCACTGCCCTTATTTCATGTGCCTTAACCTCTAGAGTAGGTAAAAACTCATCTCCCACTTGAGAGTGGGCTTCCTTAATGAGTTCTCTTAAGAAAAAGGATACCGCATTCTTCGTAAGAGGACATGAAGGATCCTCAACTGAAGTCTACAAATTACTTGAGGGCCCTCTTAACTTCTCGGTCCTCTTCAGGTAAAACTTTAATGCCCTTGCAGAGCAAAGAACTCTCTTCTTCCTCCTCAGGTCCTGGAATTTCACTCAAATTCTTGACCTTAAAATAATGAGGGAAGGGCTTGGAAGGATTCTCATTCTTTGCGAAAAATCCTAGCGTATAAGAACAAATTGCATCTCCTCCAGAAAAACCGATCCTTCTATCAATTGCTTGTAGCTCACTAACCCTCTTAGCTATTGCCAAAGCCACCAAAAAGAGGGTCTTCTTGGTTAGATCCCTGAGCGAAGAGGAGCTGATAGGCTCGAAAGGAGGGTAAGACAACCGTTTTAAGACCACGTCTAGGTTCCAGGATACCGTTCTGTTCCCTTTTGCTTAACTGTCTTGAAAGATGTTATTACATCAGAAATGTCCTGATTCGAGGATAAGTCAAGGCCTGTGCCTAAAGACTGAGCTAAGCATAGCCCTGTAGCCCTTTATAGTCAAAGGGGCCAAACCTCTGGAGGATCTAAGACACAATAGGAAATCTGCAATCTCCGTCAGAGTGGTTTTAGTAGAAGAGACTTCAATCTTTCTGCACCAAGTGAAGAAATGGACCACTTATTCTGGTAAACGTTGCAGGAAAATTGGCATCTGCATCTCAAGATCGTTTCTGCAGCTATTCCTGAAAAGCCCTTAGCTCAGAGGAGTCTTTTGACAGTTTGAACCCTGTCAGAGCTAGAGCAGACAACCCTTGATGAAATCTTCTGACATGGGGTTGTTTGAGAAGATTATGTCTTTGAGGGAACAGCCTTAGAAAATCTACAAGAAGACTCATGAGGTCCAGAGACCAATCCTTTAGGAGCCATGGAGTAATCAGTATCACTGATACATTCTTGTAAGACTGAAATTTGTTCAATACCTCCCGTATCATGCCGAAGGGATGGAAGGCATAAAGAACCTTGTTGGGCCAGTCCTGCAGCATCGCATCCATCGCCCATGCCAATGGATCTGGGACTGGTGAACAAAAAAGAGGCAGACGATTGTTCTTGGACGTTGCAAAAAGATCCAGTGTTGGTCTTCCCACAGTCTCCAAAGGGCCGAACACACTAAAGGATGAAGAGTCCACTCCATGGGAACGACTTGGTTGCCTCGGCTCAGCTGGTCCGCCAGCATATTTAGTTTCCCCTGGACAAATCTTGTCAGAATTCTTGTTCTGTTCCAATCGGCCCAGAGAAGCAGATCCCTCGCTGCTTTACATAGTGAGAAGGAATGAGTTCCTCCCTGCTTGCTGATGTACAACAGGGCTGTAGTATTGTCAGAATGAACTGCTATGGTTTTGTCATACACCTCTGAGGCAAAGGCCTGAAGACGCAAGTGAATGGCCTTGAGTTCTTTCACATTTACATGTAGCTTCTTTTGATCTTGCAACCATGTCCTGGAGACTTCGCTGTCTTCCAGGAGAGTGGCCCAGCCCATGTCCGAGGCATCTGCAAGAAGCTTAGGTATGGGTTTTGTGGAGAAAGTGATTTTCCTTGTGGTAACCTGCTTTTGGATCCACCAAAGCAGGTGTTCCTTGATGCTCTGGGTCACCGAAAGCACGAAAGAGTCTGGATGTCTCTTTCTGTTCCAACTGGCTCTGAGGAAAAACTGAAGTACCCTCACTGAAGTCTCCCCAGTGCAATGAACTGTTCTATAGAGGCAAATGCTCTGAGGAGACTCATCCATTTGTTGGCCGTGAAACTCTGAAGGAAGAGAAATTCATCTATCGTACATAGACAGGACTCTACTCTCTTTGGGGCTGGAAAAGCCCGAAAAAGATGAGAGTTCAGTCATCCCCAAAATACACTATATCTTGAGAGGAAGTCAGCTGGGACTTCTGATGATTGATTAACAACCCCAATTCCAGGGTTAACAGAAATGTTTTCTGAAGATCTCCTACTCATTGCTCCTTCGTTGGGGAGCGAAGGAGCCAGTCGTCCAAGTAAACTGAACTGTACTGAATACAGAATTTAGGCTAAAGGCCAAGCACTGGGATCTATGAGGTCATTCAGCGCTGAAATGGAAATTGACAGTAAGAAGGTGTGATATGTGTACCAGGAGGAAAACCTCACAGTTGCACTATGAATCAATTAGGAGAGGGTGGACAGTAAGATGGAAGAAAGAGAATATGAAAGGAGGTATAGTAAAAGGAACAGGGTTGCACCTAGGAGCCAAAGGGACACTGCAAAGAACCTTAAGTAATGTCTACAGTGCACCACATGAGGTGCACTGATGGCACTACCCCCTAAAGGGTCGTCCAAGTAAAGCGAGATGTTTATCCCCATGAGATGAAGCCAAGATGCCAGGGGGGCCAAAACCCGGGTAAACACTCACGGGACTGTGGTTAATCCGAAGCATAGAGTTCGAAACTGGAAGATTTGGTCCCGAAATACAAATCTTAGGTACTTCCTTGACTCCCGATGTATGGGGATGTGGAAGTACGCATCCTGCATATCTACTAAGACCATATAGTCTCCCTGACAGATCTCGGCCAGAATGGATCAATTCGTTTCCATACGAAACTTCATTTTTAGCACAAAGCTGTTCCATGCACTTACATCTAGGGCTGGTCTCCATCCTTCTGTGGCTTTGGGGACTACAAACAGCAGATTGTAGAACCCCTCTGAAGTTGGATCTATGACTACTTCTGTTGCCCTCCTCTCGAGGAGGGAGTTTACTTCCTCTGCAAGAGCTGCAAACCTCATGGAGCCTAGTGAGTAGTCAAGCTGATGGGTTTCTTGAGTAAGGGAGGTCGATCTGTGAACGGGATTGTGGAGCCACACCTGAGAACCTCTCTTACCCAATGTTCTGTCCCTTTCTCTTTCCAAGTCTCCCAAAAGAGAAGGAGCCTGGCACCTACTGGGGCATGAAGGACACTGGGATCATCTATTAGCTGACGCCTTGGAAGAGGACTTCTTGATCGAGTGAGGGGTGAAACGCACGTTCACACGACCTCTTGGCTGAGCCTTTCACTTATTCCCACGAAAGGGAAGGGCTGCAAAGGAGAGGATGACTTGGAGCTAAAAGGAGGAAGATCCTTAGGACGCCTTGAAGAATGCACTAAAAGATCTTGTGTCGACTTCTTTTGCAAAGCCGAAGCAATATTATTCACCACTGACTGTGGGAACAAACGCTCATGCACCAGAGGGGAGAAGAGAAGGGCAGATTTCTGAGCTGTGGTGACTCCCTTCGAAGTGAAAGAGCAGCAGAGCAGCTCTCTATTCGTCAAAATACCCAAGGTGTAGAGGGAGGCCAATTCACAGGAACTATCTCTAATCCCCTTATCGGCGCACGAGAGAACTCCAAGATGATATGAAGACAAGTCCAAAGGTACCATTGAGTGTTCTTGAATCTTACGTGCTAGGCGCCCACTGTCCAGTCTAAAAAGCTGACCACTTCAAACACTTTAAAAATGTTTTTTAGCAAGTGGTCTAGCTCGGCTGCGAACATAATCTTGGCCATTGAAAATGCTGATCTATGGGTAGAGTCAATGAGACAGGAGAAATTTCCATGGGAGGAGGCAGGAACCCCCAGGGAAGGAGCTTCTCCAATAGCATAACAGAGATACCTTCTGTTTAATAATCTTGTAGGAGGATAACTGAAGCAAGCCTTCCCTTTCTCCCTTGTGTCTGAAAGCCATGTTTCAAGCTCACTCAGTGCCTTCCTTGCAGAGGTGGAGAGTACCATCTTTGGTAACTTAGTAGATTCACTGGACAGACCATTCATCTGAAAAGCTGACTCGGATGAAGGAGCAGCAGCCGGAAAGAAGGAGGACAGAAAACTGCACAAAAAATTCTGCAACAGTGCAGCATATGCCGAAGGAGTGGAATCCTCTTCTGGTTCTACACCTAATTCCTCCTCAACTGATGAGACTGGTGACGACAACAACTCCTTGGAAGGTTTCACAGACAAAGGAGGCCTCTTCAAAAACCCCAAAATATCATCCAGACATTGTTGAATTGGAGCAAGAGAAGGACCCAAACAAGACGAGGTCAAAGCCTGCTGCAGATTATTATTATTATTATTAAAGAAGTTTAACCATACCACTGAGCTGACTTTCAGCTCTCATAGGGCTGGCCCGAAGGATTAGATTAAAATACTAGGTCCAGGCCTGAGGCCAAGCACTAGAACCCAATAGATCATTCGGTACAATGATGAATGAATTAAAATGAAATTAAAAACTGCACATTGGCACATCCTCTCATGCTGAAACACATACATACAATAAATACATTTACTCAGACTTCCTTACATACATACTAAAAAGGTATATTAAAATTCAGAATATAAATTAAGCAACATTTTAAAATTTTGCCTTCTTCTAAATTCAACAAATTTTAAAAGGGTTTTTGTGCTTTTATTATTTACTTATTATATTTTATTAACCCTTAAACGCCGAGCCTCTATTTACAAAAACGTCTTCCGTATGCCGGCGGCGTTCAGTGAGTTAGCTCCAAAGCAGAAAAAGTTTTTTCAAAAATCACAGCACGCTTAGTTTTTAAGATTAAGAGTTCATTTTTGGCTCCTTTTTGTCATTGCCTGAAGTTTAGTATGCAACCATCAGAAATGAAAAAATATCATTATCATATATAAATATTGGAATACATGACAGCGAAAAAAAAAAACTCATATAATTGTATACAAATCGCTGTAAGCACAACGGTTAAAGCTAATGAGTTAATTTTTTTAGTTGTATTGTACACTAAATTGCGATGATTTTGGTATATAACAAATTGTAAAATGATCAAAGCAACACAGAAAAATATTATCACAAAATGATGCATGAATTAAGTAACGCATGGACGTAAAAAATGTTTTTTCAAAAATTCACCATAAATCGAAATATTGTGCTAGAGACTTCCCGTTTGTTGAAAAACGAAGCTAATTGATTGAATATTATTAGACTGTAAGTGTTTTAGCTTACAATTGCAGTTTTCGACCATTTCGGTCGAGTTAAAGTTGACCGAAAGTCGAATTTTTTCTATTTATAGTGATTTATATGAAAATATTTCAAAACTGATAAAATCTACAAATATGAGTTATTTTCTGTTGTATTGTACATGAAATTGCGCACATTTTCATATATAAAACTTTATGTAACGAATAATATAAAACGGTGCAAATATTACGACAACGAGATGAAAGAATTTCTGACATGTTCGGCTGAGTTACCGCGCAGACATAAGGAAAATGTTTTTTTCAAAATTTCACCATAAATCGAAATATTGTGCTAGAGACTTCCAATTTATTGCAAAATGAAGGTAAACGATTGAATATTACTAGAATGTAAGAGTTTTAGCTTACAATTGCGTTTTTTGACCATTTCGGTCGAGTTAAAGTTGACCGAAGGTTGAAATTTTGGCAGTTATCGTGATTTATGTGAAAATATTTCAAAACTGATAAAAGCTACAACCATGAGCTATCTTCTGTTGTATTCTACATGAAATTGTGCACATTTTCACATATAAAACTTTATGTAACGACTAATGTAAAACGATGCAAACATTACGACAATATGATGAAAGAATTTCTGAGATGTTCGCAGAGTTACAAATGCGAGACGTAAGGAAAAAGTTTTTTTTCAGAAATTCACCATAAATCGAAATACTGTGCTAGAGACTTCCAGTTTGTTGCAAAATGAAGGTACATTATTGAATATTACTAGAATGTAAGAGTTTTAGCTTATAATTGCGTTTTTACCATTTCGGTCGAGTTAAAGTTGACTGAAGCTTGAAATTTGGCAGTTATCGTGATTTATATGAAAATATTTCAAATCTGATAAAAGCTACAACCATGAGTTATTTTCTGTTGTATTCTACATGAAATTGCGCACATTTCCATATATAAAACTTTATGTAACGACTAATATAAAACAGTACAAACATTACGACAACGTGATTATAAAGAATTTCTGGCGGGACGTAAGTTAAAAGTTTGTTTCAAAAATTCACCATAAATCGAAAAATTGTGCTAGAGACTTCCAATTGGTTGCAAAATGAAGGTAAATGATTGAATATTACTAGAATGTAAGAGTTTTAGCTTACAATTGGGTTTTTACCATTTCGGTCGAGTCAAAGTTGACCGAAGGTTGAAATTTTTGGCAGATATCGTGATTTATATGAAAATATTTCAAAACTGATAAAAGCTATAACCATGAGTTATTTTCTGTTGTATTGTACATGAAATTGCGCACATTTTCATATATAAAACTTTATGTAATGGCTAATATAGAACAGTGCAAAAATTACGACAAAATGACGAAAGAATTTCTGAAATTTTTTTGAGTTACCGCCTGGCGTAAGAAAAAAAAGTTTTTCAAAAAATTCACCATAAATCGAAATATTGTGCTAGAGACTTCCAATTTGTTGCAAAATGAAGGTACATGATTGAATATTACTAGAATGTAAGAGTTTTAGCTTACAATTGCGTTTTTCAACCATTTCGGTCGAGTCAAAGTTGACCGAAGGTTGAAATTTTTTGTAGTCGACGTACGGTACGTCCACTTGGCACCCAACAAACAATTTTAGTCAACGTATGATATGTCCAGTAGGTGTTTAAGGGTTAATTAAATTACAGTTCTTCAAGAACATCAAAATTGGAACAACTGAAAATGTAAAAGATTCTGACAAATTTCTTTCATTGATCTATTTCCAAAAGTTCTCATTCGTTGTTGGTCATACTTTGGACACTCACATAATACGTCTGACTGTTATTATTACCCTGCACTCTGAGCACTCAGGAGCCGGGCCATGTGGGCTGCTCATTAAGTGCCCATGTGTCAGACAAGTATGGCCTATTCTGAGACGTGTTAAAATTACTTGTGCGTGTCTCTCTCTGATATGATGAACTCCATTTTTTAACATTACGTTTTATTTCTTTCAATTTATTACTTTCAGGTTCTTCATCCCATATATACTGCCATTTATTTATGATGCCCATTTTTATGTGTGTTACATAATCAGTAACAGGGATATTCACATTTGATCTTGTCATGTGAGTTGCTGCTTTAGCTGCTTTGTCTGCATCTTCATTTCCTTTGATCCCTACATGGGCAGAGATCCAACATATTTCTACAATTTTTTCATTACAGTGAACACCCTGTATTCGCGGGGGATGCGTCCCACACGCCCCCGCAAATAGCTAAAATCCGCGAATACTTAAAACCCCTCTAAAAACACTTAGAACTGCCCATTTTGATAGTTTAAACACAGAAAAACCCTGTAAAAATGCATATACCTGAGTATTTTAATAGTTTTATTACAAACAGTGCATTTATTCATGAAAATTATATGAAAATACAGTAATTAGTGAATATTTCTCAGTGAAAAATACCGCGAATGGGCAAATTTTCCGCAAATAATGGCTAGATATGTTCCACAGAGAAACCCGCGAATGCGTGAGTCTGTGAATTGTGAGAACGCGAATACGGGGGGTTTACTGTATTATATAAGTTATGGAGATATAATTTAATTTGTTGTACTAAATTATTTTCTGATTTGTAACTTTGAATAGCTTCTATAGTGCTTCTTGAAGTCACTGAAAATCACAAAATTACTGAATGATGATTCTTTAATTATTTTTACAGCTGATGCAATTCCATACAATTCTGCTGTAAATACGGAAGCATTATTAGGAAGAGAGAACAGATAAGTTTTGTCTTGGGACACTGCAGCATATCCCACTCCATGTTCTGATTTAGATCCATCTGTATATATTGCATAATGTGGACCTTTTCGGCTTATATGCTCTATTGTATGTTGTCTATGGTGTTCTGGTGCAAATGATTTACTTTTCGATAAATACTTGAGGTGTGTGCAAATTCTCATTTTATTCACTGTCCAGGGAGGAGGTGATTTTACTATTAAAGGCACTTGTATATTTATATTCAGTGACTCAAACAACCTTCTAGCTCTAACTGGGAAAGGTGGTGGATGGTTATTTATAAATACATCTCTTAATTCAAATAATTTTTTGGTTGGAGAATCACTAGTTTGAATTCTTAAAGCACTTTTCATTGTTACTAGCTCTCTATGGAGAGACAACGGCAGTTCACCACATTCAACTTGTAACTATGATTTTGGTGATGATCTAAAGGCTCCTGAGCATATTCTAAGGCCTTCATTGTGTACAGGGTCTAACATTTTCAGCTCTGCGTCAGATGCTGAGCCATATACTTCGCTTCTATAATCAATGATGGACAGAACTGTTGCTTTATACAGTACAGTAAGGGTATGTCTATCGGCTCCCCAAGTAGTGTTCGATAGTTTTCTAATTAGATTTAATGCTCTTTTACTTTTAATTTTACATATGTAATGTGGGCTCTCCAGTTCAAGTGAGTATCAAATACTAATCACAAAAATTTTGCTGTTTGGCCAATTGGTATACTATGGTTTCTGATTTTTAAATCTATTTCTTCACCTTTTTTCCACTTTTTATTTTGATAAAACATGACTGCCTGGGTTTTATCTATGGAAAATTTAAAGCCTACAGATGAGGCCCATTCATCTATTTTTACTATGCTTTTGTTAATGATTCATTCAGCATGTTTTATTCGGGATGCTGAATAATATACGGCAAAATCATCCACATACAGGTTACTTTTAATGCCAATAGGTAGATTTTTACTGATATCATTAATTGCTCAAGTAAACAGTGTGCCACTAAGGACGCTTCCCTGTGGAACACCATTTTCAAGTGGAAATGTTATAGACAGATCATCATCAATTCTCACCTGAAAACTGCGATTTGTCAAAAAGTTCTGTATAAACCTAGGTAAATGTCCATGGATGTTGTTGTTTTGTAAAGTCTTTAATATAGCATACCTCCATGTAGTATCGTATGCTTTTTCAATGTCAAAAAAGACAGCTGCAGTAATTTGTTTTCATTCAAACCTCTACGTATATGGTCTTCTAAGTTACAGAGAATCTAATGTAGATCTGTTACACTGTGACCCAAACTGAGTGGGAGTTAAAATTTTATTTTCTCGAATGTGCCATGTTAGTTGAGCATTTACCATTTTCTCTCACAATTTGCATACGCAGCTTGTTAAAGAAATTGGTCTGTAATTATTTACATTGCTGGGATCCTTTCCAGGTTTGGGGATAGGAATTATTATAGCTTTACGCCATTCATCTGGAAATAAATTTTGAGGCCATAAATGATTATAAAACTCTAGTAAGTATGACTCTGCCAAAGGTGCTAAGTGGCAGATCATCTCAGAACAAATATTGTCACCTCCAGGAGCAGATTCATTGCTGTTCCAGAGAGCATATTCCAACCCTGACATATTAAATTTTCTATTATAATATATATCTTGGGAAATGGTCACTGGTGTGCAAGTCATCAATTGTATTCCAATCTAATCTGTCAACTATACTTGTTGTACATAAAGTTAAGTCTACTGAGGAAAATGTTCCATGTGCTTTTGAAAAATATGTGCTAATTTCGTCATCATTTATACAGCACACGTTGTTGGAATCCATGAACTCTTCTACTTTACTACCTGTTCTATCTGAGTTTGTACAATGACAGTCCCATATTGGGTTGTGAGCGTTAAAATCACTTACTATTAATGTAGGTTCCTTGGTATTGTTAAGTAAATCTTTAAGTTTATCAACGTTGTAATTTTTATTAGGTTGGTTATATAAGTTATAAATTATGTAATTATCATATTTTATTCGTATTTTAATACTTGATATTTGCAAGTCAGTAAACTTTACAGGTACTCTGTCATAACATACTTTGTTATGTACATATATAGCAGTACCTAAATTTCCTTCTTCTTCTCTAGATGTAGATACTAAGGTATATTTACCTATTGTTGATATTGTTTTGTTGACATGTTGTAAACATAGTATCATTGGTTCATATTCCCTTAGTAATCATTGTATTTCTCCCAAATGTAATCTGATCTGTAGACCATTTACGTTCCATTGTATAATATAATTATTGAAAGTATAACATTAGGGTGTCCAAGTGTTATTTTCTTTTTGTGGATCATCAATTTGCATTTTTTCTAAAATCCTCTTTACAATATTTATTTGTTTTTCTTTATGACATTATGTGTCCAATGCACATACAGCCCTTTTCGTGAGTGTCTAAACTAGTAGTTTCTTTATTTCTGTATCTTATAAAATTTCGTACAGTGTTTGTTAAACTGTCCTTTGTTATGCTTTCGTTTTTGTTGCACAGCTCAATGAAACATTCATTACATCCATGATTTTCATGTGTCATTTTTTCATTTACTCTTGCTGCACCTATTGTTGGTGATGGAGTAATCTCTTCTCCATCACACAATCATTCTTGTCAATGGTCTGTTCCTCTACTATTTCTTTGATGTTCTGGGTATCTGCTTCCATTGGTTTTACTATTACTTTAGGAGACAAAGGAATATTCTTATTTTTTGGTTTATGTTCTTTCTTGGGGTCTCCACAAACCTTTATTTTAATGGATGTATCTCTAATAATAGTTGGTTTTTTGTTGGTCTTGGGTGGAGTTCTCTCTAAAGGCCTCTTTTTTTTCTTTAGTTTCTAGTTCATCATAACTACCTTCTAATATTTCTGTGATGCTTGTATTATCTTCTAGTGTTTCCATTTCTCTTAATATCTCAAATGAATTTGAGCAAAGATTTGTATACATTTCTGGGCTCGACCTGTGTCACCCAGTGAAATGATCCATTAGCACTCATTTCTAGGTATAAATATTGCTAAATATACCAGAGAAAAAGCTATCCATAATGCCAGGGTTACGACCCTTGGATCGAACACCATTAGATGGTGTCGGTATGCACAAGGGGTGAGTGGTTGCCACTACCACAGATCTTCATCCTACAGATTTCTCCCTTCTCAAAACCCCAAAAAGGGAGGAGCCGTTCCAAAGCCTTACCCTCCGCACCTAGCCAACCACCACCCCGCCACCATATTCATTCCAATTTAGCACGCCTTCCAGGATACACCGTATTTTTTCTTTTGTGTGCTATTTTGTTTTTTCTACTTTCATCATGTCATCCCATCAGGAATTTCCACCATCTAAGTTGAGTACTATTTCCCTTTGGGTTTTTTTAATACAGAGGCATTATATTTTGACTGTTCGTATATTGTTTACCAAGGTAAATAGTTCTGTTTCTGGCGTGGGCTGTGTCTGCCTTCTGCCATGCTTGACCCTGAGTCTTAGCATTTTATTAGCAGAATATTTCTGCTAGTTTTTATCCATACTCCAATTCAGTTTGGAGCCTTATTGGAGAATTTAGCATTTCGCTGGTAGGAGGTAAGGGAGCCCGTATCATGACTGATCTAGGCTAGGGATGTAGGTACACCCCTCCCTTTTTCTGATCATAGTTTTCTTCCCTTTTCACTGGTTTCCTTCCTCCATCAGCGAATTGGTGCCTTCTCGATGGTGGTATTATTATTATCATGATCATAGCTGATGTGTACAAGGATGGATGACATGTCTATTCTTGGATTAATTTATGTGTGCGATTCGGCGTCAGAGGCGGCCATTTTGGGGTATCCCTGCTTCCCGTATAACGGATGTTGTTTGGCCCTCTCTGCCGCTGAGTCATTTATGTATTTATAAGTATATCATTTTTAGACATCTTAAAAACAAGTCGAATGGTTAACTTTTAATATGTTAGTGCTCATGACGTCAGGTAGTTTTATTCGATTAGGTATATTCTGGCCTAGCCTACTCGACCGAGCCGTAATTCGGTTTTGGATGGTTAGGCTAGACAGGATAGGCGCTTTTACACGATGCTTAGACTACCTAGCTCACCTGACCAGGCTGTTTTGAGGTTTTGGAGGGGAGATGTTAGGTTTGTGAGGGAGTTCCTCGTTCACTCTTGGCCCACCTGACCAGGCCGTTAGGTTTTGGGAGGTGAGGTTAGGCTAGTGAGAGAGTTGCTCTTCACCCTTAGCCCACCTGGCCAGGCCGTTAGGTTTTGGAGGGTGAGGTTAGAATAGTGAAGGGTCTCCTCAATTCATAGTCTTCCACCTGACCAGGCTGTCGGTTTTGGAGGGTGTGGCTAGTTTAGGCGAGGTTCTTCTCCCCCCCCCTCACCTGTAGTGCTCATTCTGGCCTTCCTGACCAAGCCAAAAAGTCTTGGTTTTGGAAGGTAGGCTGGGATCCTGAGGTTGCGCAGGTTTTTTTTGTATATAGCCTAGTCCTTCTTTACCTGATCGATTAGATTTTGGCGGCGTGAGCCTGGGCGTCTTCCTAGCAGAGGGAAACCGATCGCTACGTTCGCACCCCCATGAGGAAGTTACATTCGCTTCCAGAGGGTGCTTCCCACCCGACTGGTCGCCTTCGCCGGTTTCCGCCACCACCTACCTTCCCCTTATCGGGGCGGTGTTTGTTTCTCCTGCTTTCCATAGTTATAGCTGGAGCGTCGAACACTGTCCCAGGGATGCAATCATGAGTTACGCTATGTTTAGTCTCCGCCAGGTTAGTTGGATCTTTCGTTGTTATCGTCCATGTTACCACTCTGGTGGTTATGGTTTTCGGTTTAGTTGGCGGTTTCCACTATGTGGTTTCTGCCCTGGGTGACTGAGAGTTGGGCCATATCACGAACACTCCTTTCCGCCACATTACGCGTTTCCATAATATGTGACATAACCAGATTTCAGTGGCAAATCACGGCGGAGTACCATAGCATATGGGTATCATAGAGTACTTATTTTTAACATAATTAATAGTTGGCCATTCTGTAGCATAACCTATGTTTATTAGTCTTTTACTGCGGATTCAATTCCGGGGGTTTTGCCTGATGACACGCATGTTTCATCACCCATAAATCTGTGTATTAGTCTTTACTACTGGATTCAATTCCGGCAGGTTTTGCCTGATGACATGCATGTTTCATCACCCATAAATCTGTGTTAAGGTAGACTATTACCGCCGGACCTAATTCCGGCGGGCCTTACCTTGACAATACTCATGTACCACCATCCCACTTACAGATGGTAAGTTGTCAGGAGCCAGGGTGCACGGCGGTTCTCCAACAACCCTGTGGACACGAGGTGTGCCGATCGCACTCCAGCTGCTCGGTCCATGTTGGGGACCTGGTCGTTTGGCACCCGGATGGCTGTGAAATCTGCTACGCTCTGTACGAGTTAGTAGTGGATGAGTCAGTAAGTTTTAAGAGACCGCTAACCTTTAGTCTCTTTTTGACTTTAATGGCTTATATAGACATATACGAGAAAATTGGAGAATATTTTCAGTAAGTCCTACCTTTTCATACAGTCTGACCAAATCATCCGTGACTCTTCGCTGTCGACCCTGAAGATCTGGGTCGGCGGATTTGGGAGGAACGTTGCGTCTGGCAATCCATATGTCCTGTCGGAGGAGATTTGTAATCTCCTCTACCCCGGTGCCCAGATCTCCGCTGCAATGCTGGCGGAATTGGCCGCTCCAATCATCGAGAGAATCCGGCAACGCAGCCCTCCCAAGAAGACAACCTGTGCGGAGAGGTGGCGGAAGAGATAGCGGCCATCAACATCCACCTCGAGCCCATGAGCGTAGATTTGGACCATCAGGTAGAAGGTAGGTGGTAAGTGAGGCAGGGGAGAGGTTTTTGTAGTCCCCTTTCAGTTCTCCTTCTTCCTCTTCTTCTTCCTTTCAGGGGTTTCCCAAACCAGCTATCCTTGAGGACAGATCTCGGTCTGTTATCCCCAAGGTGATATCTCTGAAAAGAAGGACTTACAAAGTCCTCTAGACCTCAAAGGTCTAATCCGCCAGCTCCCTCAAGGTCGTCACTGGCTCTTGAACCAGTGGAATCCTCAAGCAAGGCAACTCCCCTGTTCAAGGGTCGAGATCCAGAGTGTCTAAGGCTAAACCCCACAGCCTAACTTTGACCCTGAGGCCTTTGTCCAACTTCTAATGCAGAGGATCGACTCAAGGTTGAAGCTAGGCTACAAGACCTTTCTTCTCAGCTTGTTTCAAGCTTGGAGACCTCTGGTCAGTCAGTGCTGTCATTGGCACAAAGGATGCAGGCCCAGGAAAGCTTGCTCTCCGGATTTATCCAATCCGGAACAGTACAGCAGTCCCATGTTGTTCCGGATGCCTCCAGACTGCCCCCCTTTGATAAATGGAAACCGTGGCGGCTGGCTCTACACGCCCCCCTGCATAATGACATCCTGACCATCAAGGGTTTGGGCACTCGTTGTCTGGAAGAACTGGAGTTCTTTCCAGCCGACCTGGTGCCTCCCTACCCAGGCTATGCCAGGCTAACAGAGGAAGCCTGGATTAGATCTGATAAGGTCCCAAGGAAACAGTTATCTTTCCCAGGGACCAAGCCCAATCCGCCCTGATGCGCTCTCACTGACTGGGAGTGCGAAAATACAAACTTACTCCCTTTAAAGGGAGTTTCACGATGTTCTCGGTGGTGACTCCATCCCTACCCCTGCACGACTAAGATCGCAGAATGCTGACCATTCAGGCGGGAATAGATGGCAAACCGCTGCCTCAACTCCGGGAGACAGATCCCACCTCCTTCTTTTCCCGGGGATTCGGAATATTGGTTGGGAGCTCCGGCTACATTCACAGTGTGTAAACTCGACCCGAGTGTGCCTCCACCTTGTTCAGTGAGCAACTTCCCAGGATTCCGGAGGCCCTTCTGAAGGCGGAGTTTGAGGCTAAGTGCAGGTTGAGTCGCTCCTGCATTCTATCACCATTGCAGAGGTAACAGCTTTGACTTACACTGACGAACCTCTGTTCCAGGTCCTGACGAAATCCTTATTAGCGTCATTCCAATCGGACCTTTATGACTTTGTGATGGTGAGACAAAACTGCCGGAAGCATATCTTCGCAATAGACTCATGAAGAGTTCTGTCTGGGGACCTAACATCTTCCCTGAGGATGAGGTCAATAATGTTCTGGCGGAGGCAACCAGAGCAAACCAGAGTCTTCGCTCCCGCTGGGGTCTTCCTTTTAAAGGAAGTCCACCGAGACCTTCCGGACCTCAACCCAGGGAAAGGAAAAGTTCAGGAGATACAGGAAACCCCAGGCTCAAACTGTGCTTCAGGCTGTACCGGTCTCTCAGATCAGACAGCCTTCCACATCCAAAGCTCAGCCTCAGCAGCAGTTCATACTGATGCAGCCGGCTCAGCAAGCCTCTGCTCCGCCAGCCCTCGTAGCATTCCCAGCCTTCAACGCTTCGTTTGAGAGCCAAGGGGCGTTTCGAGGCTACAACAGGCATGCGAGGGGGAGTAGAGCCAGAGCCGCCTACAGAGGTAGGACTGCAACCAGACCTCTCTCCCGTGGAAGAGGAGGCCGAGGAGCCAGAGGAAGTAAGTCCTCTTCCATTCAATGAGTCTCCTCAGGTAGGCGGGAGGTTATATCTCTTCCGGGACCATTGGACCTTCAGTCCATGGGCCCACAGCATGGTTTCAAAAGGTCTGGGATGGATCTGGAGCAGAGGGCCTCCTCCGCCAGTCAGGTTCCATCAACCTCCATCCAAAGACTTACTGGACTTTGTAAAAGACCTTCTTCAAAAGAAGGCAATAAAGAAAGTGAGACACTTGAAATTTCAAGGCCATCTGTTCAGTGTCCCAAAGAAAGACTCAATCCAGCAAAGAGTAATTCTAGACTTGTCTCGTCTCAATTTATACATTCAATGCGACAAGTTTCGCATGCTTACAATCTCGCAGGTGCGGACCCTACTTCCCGTGGGCCGTCACCACCTCTATAGATCTTTCAGACGCATATTATCACGTCCCGATTGCGAGAAACTTCTCTCCTTACCTAGGGTTCAGACTAGGAAAACAAGCATACTCGTTCAGAGTCATGCCATTCAGGCTCAACATAGTGCCCAGAATTTTTACCAAACTGGCAGAGACAGTAGTCCAACAGCTACGGGCCCAAGGGGATTATGTTAGCCGCATACCTGGACGATTGGATAATTTGGGCATCCAACGCCAAGGAATGTCGGAAAGCAACATTCATAGTGATCAGCTTCCTGGAATCCTTGGGATTCCAAATAAACAGGAAGAAATCCCGCCCTAGTTCTGGAGGCTCAGTTTCAGTGGTTAGGAATCCAATGGGACCTGGACACACACAAACTGTCACTTCCACCAGCCAAAGGAGGAAATAGCCAAAGCTACCAGACAGTTCCTCAAAAACAAAAGAGCCTCTCATCCTGTGCCCAGGAAAGAGTCCTGGGTTCTCTTCAGTTCACGTCAGTGACAGATTTGCTGCTAAAAGCCAAACTGAAGGATATAAACAGGGTATGGCGGAGACGAGCCAACAGCAGAAACAGAGACAAGATGTCTCTAATTCCATGTGTTGAGGAAGAGAAGCTTTTAGGTGGTCAACAGTCAAGACTTTGTCAAGGTCAGTGCCTCTCCAATTTCCCCCTCCATCATTAGTGATCCATACGGATGCTTCCCTAAGCAGATGGGGAGGATACTCCCAACACAAGAAAGTTCAAGGAACATGGTCGACTGTATTCCGCCAGTTCCATATCAACATTCTAGAGGCAATGGCAGTATTTCTAACACTAAAGAAACTACGTCCAACCAGACAGATTCACATCAGACTGGTACTGGACAGTGCAGTAGTTGTGCATTGCATAAACAGGGGGCTCCAAGTCGAGCCATATCAATCAGTAATGATTGCAATTTTCTCTCTGGCAAGGAAACATCTTTGGCACCTGTCAGCTACCCACCTGGTAGGTGTCTGGAATGTCATTGCAGATTCACTATCCAGGACAACTCCGCTGGAGTCAGAATGGTCCTTGGACAAGGCATCATTCGAGTGGATTAGTCTTCAGGTACCGGGTCTCCAGGTGGACCTGTTTGCAACAGAGAGCAACCACAAGCTTCCATGTTACGTTGCTCCCAATCTAGACCCTCTAGCTCATTCCACAGATGCGATGTCAATTGACTGGAACAGGTGGCAAAGGATCTATCTGTTTCCACCAATAAACCTGTTAATGAAAGTTTTACACAAACTCAGATCATTCAAAGGTCAAGTAGCACTTGTGGCACCCAACTGGCCGAAGAGCAATTGGTTCCTCTTCTTCTAGAGTTGAAACTCCAGCGCAAATCGATCCCCAGTCCAAGATTGACACAAATAGTGCAAACTCGGACTGTGTCAGCTTCCTCAAGAATTCTGAATGCCCTAGCTTTATGGACTTCATGAAGTTTGCAGCTCAGAAAGATGCTAATATTGATCCTATTAATACACTGTTCATAGAATCAGACAAGAGGAATCTACTCTCAGACAATATGACTCAGCAGTTAAAAAAATTAGCATTATTTCTGAGGGAATCTGAAGCTCAGGAAATGACCACGAACCTAGCAATCTCTTTCTTCTGATCATTATTTGAAAAGGACTGGCCTCTAGTACTATTACTACAGCAACATCTGCTTTAAGAAAAATATTTTTACATGGCTTTAATATTAACCTTACAGACTCATATTTTTCATCAATTCCTAAAGCATGCGTTTTAGACCAGCAACCCGTCCCTCACACGGTTTCCTGGTTCTTAAATGACGTACTTAAATTAGCATCAGACACTGATAACGCATTATGTACATACTGAATCTGCTAAGGAAAACGTTATTTCTGAGTCCAGCCCCATGTCAGCCAATGAAATTCCATTAGTTTTGTGAATTTCTAGGTATAAAATGCTAGATATACCAGAGAAAAAGAGCTTTCAGGAAAGCTGGGGTTACTACCCCAGATCGAGCGTCTTCTCCAAGGAAGACGTCGGTATAACGAAGGGTGAGTGAAGGATCACTACCACGAGTCTTACTCGAAGATATCTCCCTGTTAAAACCCCCAGAAGAGAGCGGTGAGCCGTTACAGCCCCCACACACAAACGCCCGCCAGTTCGGCGACACCAGCGCCACCTACCTCATTCCATTTTCTAGCACGTGTCTGCTACCACTCTCTTTTTGTGCTTGTGCCCTTTACTGGATTATTTTTCCATTTAATCATGTCATCGAGCAGCTTTACCATCTCCAAGTTAAGTACCATCTTATTGTGGGGTTTTGTTCGATAATTTGGCTGTAATTGTCTCGATTTTCACAATTATGAGAACTTGTTATGACGCCACGGCGTCCTCTGCCAGCCATGTCGACCGCGAGGCGACCCCATCAGTCTTTTTCTGTTGGGGTTGTCTCCTTGTCGTTATATGTTATTCATTGCCCCCTGGTTCTCCTCCTGGCGGGTTTCCTGCGGTGGGCCCCCCCTTTTTTTTTCGAGTCTTATATATTTGTTAGGCCTTACGGTCCATTTTAGGGTGATGCCCCGTCCAGGTCCCGCCCCCAGGCTGGGTTCCTTGTTTTTTACTTAGTCTACATTAAGGCTATATATATTTTATTTTTCTTGGCGATGGTGCTCTATTTTGTTTTTATTCATTGTTTACCTCCTCGAGGTAGCGGCAGCCTCAGATCTAACCGCTTCCCCGAGGTAGGCTACGCACCTCGTATGAGCACATTTTTATTTATTGTGTGTGATGGTTTATTCCGAGTGTGGTCTTCCCTTGCCCTTACATAGGCCAGTATTCTGCCCTAGGGTGTGGAGGATCCATCAGGTTGAGGGAGTTTTGGTTGCTGTTTCTCTCCGTGGTCGTTTTTGGGGTGGCAGAGTGAGCCCTTTGTTCTCTTCCTTCCTTTTAGGAATAGAGTTCTTTGGGTGTGTCTCCTCTAGGCTAGTCGCCTTTTGCCCCCTCTTTTCGGTCCCGGTTGGCTCTCGGCACAAAATTTCTCTCCCTGTTTGCCTTCCTCCTCCCTTCCACTCCTTCCATTAACCTAGGCTACGCTTGGTTAGGTCCATTTTAGGCTTAACGCCTAGTCAGGAGTTGGGCATTGAGGCTGGTTCCTTCCAGTAGTAGGCCACCCCTAAGTTTCATTAGGCTTGGAGCGGTGTGTGCAGTTGAGCGGGTGAATCATTTCCCTTGTCTCCTGTTTTCATTCTCGTAGCCTACCACTCTTCCCCCTACCCCACCTCCCCCTTCCCCCTCCCCAGCTTTGCTCTACTCGTGCGGGTGACGCTAGATGGCGTTTTCCCGAGTTGAGGGACCCCTGGTAGAGGGATTCGCTCCCTCCCATACAGTCCCAAGCATCGCTGTGTTTGTGTTGGTGGTTAGTTTACTCGCTCCGACTTCGAACGGGTTCGAACACTCTCTCCCACACTTTCTTTCCTCCCCTGTCCGGGTTTCTTGGTTGGGTTGTTTATACTTGCTCCGGCTTATGTTATACCTGGCCTATCATGACGAGCATCTTACCCACCTTGTTTCACTGGGGAAGTCCGAGAGGAGGGGAATATATATAGGGAACGGATCCTCCGTCTCTCGGAGTGGTTCTTTTACCATCACTTGTTTATTTTTTTATTATATTACATATTTATATAAGTGTATTTTTTATCTAACGGAGTGGGCTTCTCTCCTTTATTTTTTATATATATGCTACTGAGTCCGGTTCTACGCCCGGGGTTCCGCCGTTGTTTTACTGGCAACCCTTATGGTGAGTTCCTGTTCTCTCATACCTTTCATTCCCCGAGTACTCCGGGGTCTGAAATAATACCTTCCACTCTGTGTAATTTGGAGCTTGTTGGCCTAGTTTTTAACGAGGGTTTCTTCTCCACCGAGTATTCCGTTGTGGTTGAAATTCCGGCCTTGCCAGCTTTAGATTGCTTAGAGTGGTAGGTTCATGTACTTTTCTTACAGACTGTTCGCTGTGAGGAGCCGGGTGCACCGCTTCATTCCAACAACCCTATGGACCGCGTGGTGTGCCAGACCCACGCTGGTTGTGCGGTCCGGTTGGATGACCTGGTTGTCTGGCACCCCGATGGTTGTGAGGTTTGCTTTGCTTTCTGTGCGAACTGTCCAGGACGAGTCGGTAAGTGACAGTTTTTTCTTCCGTATTATGCTCCTCATATTGAAATAGTGTTTATGGGTTCTCCGAATGGTTTTTCGTTCTGCTAATTGTTGGTTTTCTTACAGGCGGACGAGTCTTCCAAGAAGTCTTCCTTGGAATCCTCCGCGCCTGGGTGGCTGGGTTTGGAGGAACGTTCCGTCGGGGAAGCCCTATGTCCTCGACGCTAGGTTGAGGACCTGCTCTACCCGGCGCACGGGTGGCGGCCGCAGTGCCTGAAGATCTGGCCACCCCATCATCCAGCAGATCCGGGATGAGACCCAGCCACCCCAAGTGGACATCCTCTTATGCTGAGGTTTCGGAGGATGTTGCCGCTTTAGATTGGACCTGGAACCCATGAATGTAGAACAGGACCAGGTGGTAAGTGGTGAGGTAAGTGAGGTTGTTGGGGCGGGCCCCCTTTTTTGACTCCCCAGCTTCTTCAGTTTCTTCCTTTTCAGGTTTTGTGAAGTCTTCCTCCTTGGGTGATAGAGCTCCATCAGCTATCCCCAAGTTGAAGTTGAAGACTTCATGGAAGGCGAAGGGCTTTAAGTCCTCGTCTTCCAGGAAAGCCTTGCCTTTCCCCGTCAAGGCTAAGGTCTCAGCACCTGTAGCCTCCGGGAGCAAGTCTGGTTCCTCCAGCAAAGGCGCGAGTAAGAGGGCATCAAAACCAAGCCCTCCTCGCCAGCCTGCCTTTGACGCAGAGACTTTTCGCTAACCAGCTCTTTGAACGGTTCTCGAGGACCTCAAGATCAAATATCAAGATTTACCCAAATATCAGAGAAGTTGACCAGCCATGACAACATACTGGCGGGAATAGCTCGCCACCCCCAGCCGAACCCCAGTATGCCATCCCTGATACGGTGGATCTCCCGCCCTTTCGATGTCGGAACCCTTGGCGTTTCGCCCTCCGGGCTATTCAGCATGATGGCACCTTAACTCTGGAAGGTCTTGGCACGAGACGGTTGGAAGAACTGGAGTTCTTCCCCCGATCTCTTGCCCCCTACCAGGCTTCGTTAGGCTGGGGAGGAAGCCTGGGTACGTTCAGACAAGGTTCCTAGGGAGACTGTCATCGTCCCTAGAGACCAAGCTCAGTCAGCTCTCCTGCGCACTCTGACGGAGTGGCAGGCCGACAACACTGAAACTGACTCCTTTCAAGGGCAATTTTACTATGTTCGCCCTGGGTGACAACCTGCCGACTCCTGCTTGGACAAAGTCGCTCTGGCTACGGCCCGAGCGTGCTTTGAGGCAATCCCCTTACCACAGTTAAGGGAAACAGACCCACATCCTGGTATTCCCAGGGGGTAATGAGTTTTGGACAGACGCCCCGTCCACATTTACTGTTGGAAGCTGGACCCCTTCTGCGCTTCCACTCAATTTAGCGAGCAGCTCCCAAACTATCGGAAGCCTTGCTGAAGGCGGAGTTTGATGCCCGGACTAAGCTAGCCCGATCCGATTGAACTCCGTCTGCCTCACTGAAGCCACTGCCGTCTCCTGTGCAGACGAGCCTTTCTTTCAGGTCTTGGCTAAATCCCTGCTGGCGGGATTTCAGTCCGACCTGTTTGACTTTATCATGGCCAGACTGGAATGCAGGAAATTTATTTTTGCTGATGCCACCATCCGTCACGAGCCTAACAAGCTCGTGAAAGAGCTCGATCTGGGGACCTAACCTCTTCCCTGAAGAAGAGGTTACTAAATGTTCTTAGGGAGGCTACAAGGGCCAACCAGAGTCTGTGCTCTCGCTGGGGCATCTCTGCCTACAAACGTAAGACCCCAGAATCTGGCGGCCCCAGATCGAGAGGAGGCAAACGATTCAGGAGGCATAAGAGACCCCATCATCAGACGGTAGTCCAAGCCGTCCCGGTCTCGGCAGTGGCACAGCCCTTCACCTCAAAGGCCCATCCCCAACAATATGTGCTGGTCCAACCAGCCCATTCCTGCCACGCCTCGTGTGTTGCTTCACCAGCATACAATCCAACCTATGAGGGCCGTGGATTCTTTCACGGCCTTAATAGGGCGCAGGGGAAGAGGTAAACTCCTTACAGAGGAAAGTCGAACACCACCCCAAGAGGTAAGCCTGGACGTGGTAGAGGGAACAAACCCGCTCCCTCCCACTGAGAACACACAGGTAGGTGGTCGCCTGTTTTGGTTCAGGGACCAATGGACCTTCAGCCCTTGGGCACACAGCATTGTGTCAAGGGTCTAGGATGGAGCTGGATTAAAAACCCTCCTCCTCTGACCAGGTTTTACCAGCCACCCTCATCAATCCTGCAGGATTATGTGGCAGAATTGCTCAACAAACAAGCAATAAAGAAAGTAAGGCACCTAAAGTTTCAAGGCAGGTTATTCACTGTTCCCAAAAAGACTCCGATCAGCAAAGAGTGATCCTGGATCTGTCGGCGTCTAAATCTCTACATAAAATGCGACAAATTTACGCATGCTTACGGTGGCTCAGGTGCGGACTCTACTTCGCGTGGGCCGTCACCACCTCTGTCGATCTTTCAGGCGCTTATTATCACGTCCCGGTTGCGCCGGAACTTCTCTCAGTTCCTGGGTTTCAGACTCGGGAATCAAACCTACTCCTTCAGGGTCATGCCCTTCGGTCTAAACATTGCGCCCAGGATATTCACCAAGCTGGCGGACACGGTAGTTCAACAACTCCGGTCTCAAGGATATCCCTAGCAGCGTATTTGGACGATTGGATAATTTGGGCACCAACAGTTCTAGAATGTCAGAAGGCTACGTCCATAGTCATCAACTTCCTGGAGTCGTTAGGTTTTCAGCTGAACAGAGAAAAGTCCGCCTGACTCCGAGTCCCGGTTTCAGTGGCTGGGTCTCCAGTGGGATCTGTCATCTCACACGCTGTCCCTTCCGCCTCCCAAGAGGAAAGAGATAGCATCTCTCACCAGGAAATTTCTGAAAAACCAATCAGCATCCCACTGGTCCCAAGAAAGAATCCTTGGGTCTCTTCAGTTTGCCTCAGTGACAAACCTGCTCTTAAAAGCAAAATTAAAAGACATAAACAGAGTGTGGCGGAGTCGAGCCAATGTCAAGCTCAGAGACAAGGTCTCTCTATTCCTCAAATCTTAAAGACAAGACTTGCGACCTTGGTCCACAGTCAGTGGCCTGTCCAAGACAGTTCGCTTCAATTTCCCCCCCGGCACTAGTTGTTCACACAGACGCTTCCCTAAGCGGCTGGGGGATATTCACAAAACAAAAGTACAAGGAACGTGGTCCACAATGTTTCAGCAGTTCCATATAAACACCCTGGAAGCTATGGCGGTTTTTCTAACTCTGAAGAAAAATCCGCCCCCAACCGGATTCATATCAGGTTGGTATTGGACAGCGCAGTGGTAGTTCATTGCATCAACAGGGGCGGCTCCAAATCAGGTCGAGTAAACCAGGTGATGGTTGCTATTTTCTCCCTGGCGAACAAGCACAGCTGGCATCTGTCAGCCACCCACCTAGCGGGGGTGCGGAACGTGGTGGCAGATTCCCTGTCCAGGGCTACTCCGTTGGAGACGGAGTGGTCCCTGGACGTGGGAATCTTTCAATGGATTTGTCGCCAGGTTCCGGGTCTCCAAGTGGATCTGTTCGCAACAGAGAGCAACTTCAAGCTCCCCTGTTATGTGGCTCCAACCTGGACCCCAGGCGTATGCCATGGGCGCCAATGACAGTAGATGGAACAATTGGGAGAAGATTTATCTTTTTCCCCAATAAACTTGCTGCTGAAAGTATTACACAAACTCAGGACATTCAAAGGTCAATTAGCCCTAGTAGCCCCTATTGGCCGAAGAGCAATTGGTTCCCTCTTCTTCAGGAACTGGGGTTGCGGAGTCTTCGGATTCCCAAGCCCAAACTGACCCAGACAGTACAAACCAAGACTGTGTCAGCTTCCTCAAGAATTCAGAATGCCCTAGTTTTATGGACTTTATAAAGTTCGCAGCCCAAAAGGAGCAAACATTGACCCATTAACACTCTGTTTCTAGAATCAGACAAAAGAGATTCTACTCTTAGACAGTATGACTTAGCAGTCAAAAAATTGGCCTCCTTCCTGAAAACATCTGAAGCCCAAATCATGACGACTAATCTAGCAGTTTCACCTTCTTTAGATCATTGTTTGAGAAAGGCCTTGCCCCGGCCACTATTACCACAGCCAAGTCAGCCCTGAAGAAGGTATTTTATATGGTTTTAAAATTGACCTTACAGATTCCTATTTTTCATCTATCCCCAGAGCATGCGCTCGTCTGAGACCAGTATCACGCCCACAATCTGTTACGTGGTTCCTCAATGATGTTCTTAAGTTAGCATCTGAGATTGACAACTTTCAATGCTCTTATCTGGATCTGTTAAGGAAGACTTTATTTCTGATTAGCTTGGCTTCAGGTGCCAGAATCTCAGAGCTGTCGGCTCTCACTAGAGGTGATGATTTTGTGAACTTCCTCCCGTCTGGAGAGTCCTCCTTTCCCCTGACCCTAGATTTTTAGCTAAAAATGAAGACCCACAAGACAGGTGGTCCCCTTGGAAGGTGGTGCCCCTTCCACAAGACCAGTCTTTATGTCCAGTTTATACCCTTAAGTCTTACCTTTTAAGAACTCCACAGAGTAAGTCGGGTCCTCTTTTTATCAGGGAGAAAGGTGGTACTCTATCTATAAATGCAATAAGGCAACAAATTTTGTATTTTATTAAACAAGCCAACCCAGATTCAGTTCCTAAGGTTCATGATATTCGAGCAGTTGCTACTTCTATTAATTACTTTCATAATATGGACTTCTCAGAACTATCTAAATACACGGGTTGGAAATCACCTCTAGTGTTTAAACGCCACTATTTAAAAACACTCGAAGCCCTGAAGTTTTCTAATAGCTGTGGGAAGTGTCATCTCCCCACCTTAATTAGTCATCTTCCTTTATCCTCCCTAACCCCTGCCTGGCTCCCATATTGCCTGCCTCATTTACTTCTCTGCTTGTCCTCCTGGTTGATCATGCCTCACTGCCTTGCTCCTCATATTGATATTATTTTGTCTCTGTTGAGTGGAAACTGTAATTTGACATGTTATGATTGTGTTTTTCCTTTGGGGTACTGGGCGGTTTTTATTTTGCTCCATGTACCCCATATATATATATATATATATATATATATATATATATATATATATATATATATATATATATATATATATATATATATATATATATATATATATATATATATATATATATATATATATACGTGTATGTAATTGTTCCCCATGTTATATTGTCTCTTGCGTGTGTAGCTATAAGGTTGTGTATACTCTTTAGTCTAAGTAATTTTCAATTATCATTATACCCTTGTAGTCTTAAGTATTTTTGGGTTTTTTCCCTGCCACACTGTGGACTTGCTCACATTTTTCGTAATGTTAAGCTTTTTACTGTACTTTAGGTTTAGTATTCAATTTCACATGTGAGAGATACCCTGATTAAAACCATTTTCGTAACTTATGTTTTTTTCTTCAGATTACCTTGTTTCCTCGTAGTTAGCAGCCTTGGCATGATTCTCTATCACTATTTCACCGGCTGACACGGGGCTGGACTCAGAAAAGGGATTTTGACAAAGGAAAAATCTATTTCTGAGGAAGGCCCTGTGTCACCCGGTGACCCTCCCTGACTCTCCTGTTGCTTCCCCTACTTGCACATGCCAAGTCTGGGGTTAGTGCTAGCCTGGAATGAGGTAGGTGGCGCTGGTGTCAGCGAACTGGCGGGCGTTTGTGTGTGGGGCTGTAACGGCTCACCGCTCTCTTCTGGGGTTTTAACAGGGAGATATCTTTCGAGTAAGACTCCGTGGTAGTGATCCTTCACTCACCCTTCGTTATACCGACGTCTTCCTTGGAGAAGACGCTCGATCTGGGGGTAGTAACCCCAGCTTTCCTGAAAGCTCTTTTTTCTCTGGTATATCTAGCATTTTATACCTAGAAATTCGTGCAACAATGGAATTTCACCAGGTGACACGGGGCCTTCCTCAGAAATAGATTTTTCCTTTGTCAAAATCCCTTTTCTAGTAAGTCTAGCCTCAGGGGCTAGAATTTCTGAACTGTCTGCTCTCTCTAGAGAACCGAACCATGTTGATTTCCTCCCGTCAGGAGAAGTTCTGTTGTCTCCGGATCTCAAGTTTCTAGCAAAGAATGAGGATCCACAAAATAGATGGTCTCCTTGGAAGATTATTCCCCTTCCACAGGATCTGTCTTTATGTCCAGTTAACACTTTAAAAGCTTATTGAAATAGAACTTCTAATAGAATTTCAGGCCCTCTTTTTGTTAGGGAAAATGGAGGAACCATTTCCTTAAAGGCCATCAGGCAACAAATACTATATTTCATTAAACAGGCAAACCCGGATTCAGTACCTCGGGTACATGATATTCGGGCGGTGGCCATCTCAGCCAATTATTTTCATAACATGAATTTTGATGACCTTAAAAAGTATACGGGCTGGAAATCACCAACAGTGTTCAAACACCACTATCTTAAGTCGCTAGAGGCTCTTAAATATTCCACGGTAGCTGCAGGAAGTATTGTTCCCCCAGCCCCAGACTAGTTTATGTAACCTTAGTTTATCCTATTGTTTGTATTTCTCTTGCCTACCTGCCTCGTTTACTCGCCCTGCCTTCTAACCTTTAGGTCAGGCCTGCTTCACAGCCTGACTCCTGGCCGTTTCATGGATATCCTGTTTTAAATCTTTTTGTTAGCCTTAAGTGTCTTGGTGTTGGTTATTTTATGATTTAGATTGTGTGCCTTATAATGTTAATTATGTTTTTAATACAAATGTTATGGGCTATTAAAAAACAGTAATTTTCTCATAGTTTTATTTAGCTCCATTAAGGTAATTCTTAGAGGGCTCCACCAAGCTTTTGTATGGCTGATTCTCTGTTACTATTTCACTGGGTGACACAGGTTGAGCCCAGAAAAGGGATTTTGACAAAGGAAAAATCTATTTCTGGGAAGACCTGTGTCACCCATGACCCATCCTGTATTTCCTTTTCCTCCCGAGTGGCATACCAAGCTTGGGAGGTGCTAACTTTGGGATGAATATGGCGGCCGGGGTGGTGGTTGGCTAGGTGCGGAGGGTAAGGCTGTGGAACGGCTCCTCCCTTTTTGGGGTTTTGAGAAGGGAGAAATCTGTAGGATGAAGATCTGTGGTAGTGGCAACCACTCACCACTTGTGCATACCGACACCATCTAATGGTGTTCGATCCAGGGGTCATAACCCTGGCATTATGGATAGCTTTTTCTCTGGTATATTTAGCAATATTTATACCTAGAAATGAGTGCTAATGGATCATTTCACTGGGTGACACAGGTCTTCCCCCAGAAATAGATTTTTCCTTTGTCAAAATCCCTTTTCTTGGTCCTTTGCTATATTAGTGCTAATGGATCATTTCACTGGGTGACACAGGTCTTCCCCCGGAAATAGATTTTTCCTTTGTCAAAATCCCTTTTCTTGGTCCTTTGCTATATTAGTTTCATCTTGCAAAGTGGTTATTTTTCTTTGAGACTGATCTATCAGGGTTTTGTTACTCTCATTTATTTCCATTTTTGTTTCATTGTTTGATCTTATTACTGTAGAAAAAGTTCGTTTCTTAGCGGGATCATGCATTCCTCTAACTTTTAATTCTAATTTGGCCTCTTTTATAGGCGTTCCTGTCCTTTCCTGAAGTAATTTTATTCTGTATAGTATATATAATACATACACTCCTTAGATCTTGCATGGTGATTTTGTCCACAGTTCATGTATTTTGGTTCACCACACCTCCACTGTGTGGCATGTTTGTCAGATCCACAGTATGCACATTCAGATGTATCACAGCAATTTTTCCTTGTATGTCCATACATACTACAGTTTTGGCACTGTAGTGGTTTTGGAACACACGGTCTCAGTTCTCTGCTTTGGCCCAAGATTTTAATTTTTAAGGGTAATTCATGGCCTTCAAATTTTATCTTTGCTATTCTCAGAGTTTTTCCATCACTCCGTCTACTGGCTATGTTGTACATTTTGCAATCTTGTACATTGTTGTACCTTTTTTTAGGGGAATCCAGCAATATATTCTTTTCTATTGGTTCATCATTATCAGGGAGTACTATGGTACCTTGTACACTGTTCATATTGTCATGTTTTTTATATGTACTTTTACATTGTCAATATTTTTTATAATTAAGAAATTTTCTGATTAAATTTCTTGTTGCGATTTCTATCATCGACATCTGTTCTTTTACTTGTCTGAATAACATTTCAGTAGTTGAATACTGATTCAACAGGAAGTTTTCAAGGTGCTGTTACTGAGGGAGCTGGTGCCAAACATCTAGAAGACGGGTCAGGATAACCCGAAGGTGCTACACTTTGTGATCAAGCAGGCACTACAGGGCCCTCGAAAGCTGCTGGCTGCTTGGTAGCCACTGGGGGCTCGAGAGACACTAAGCGTATGACTGTTACTGACTGCTTTGGTGCCAAAGAACGCTCGGGCACCAAAGGGCGCTCGGGCACTACTGGACACTTAGGTGTTACTGGGTGCTTAGGCGTAACTGCATGCTCAGGGGCTACTGGGAACTTGGACATCGATTGGCACTCAGGAGCTGCTGAGCCAGTTGGCACCACTGGGCGTTTATGCTTTAGAGTGTCGGGAGACAGAGCAGGAGAAAAAGGCTGCTGAAGCCACTGACATCACTAGATGCTTCCACCTAAGAACTTCAGGAGGAGATAAGTGCTCAGAAACCGCTGTGCTACCTGACGCAGTTGGGCGCTTGCGTCAGTGAATGTCAGGCTGATCAGGAGAAAAACATTCTGGGCTATCCCAGAAACTGCAAGAAGGGAGAGACTCCTTCGCCATTTTGCACGGAACCTGAGGCGAGCAATGCACCTCCACTAGAGACCTTTTCAGTGGCCTTGACACATCACTGAAGCACCATTGGCACTTTTGTTCAGGGCTGGAAACCTCTGAACTGGAAGAGAGGTGGTGAGCCTGTGACAGAGTGCCTTTCCAATGGCTGTCACGCACTGTCGCTACCTGGGATTTTGCAACAGGTGCGACTACCCATGGGCAGACTCCACTGACCTCCCTTGGGCCTCCAGTATGGCTTCCCCCAGGTTTATGGGAGTATGCCAGGGACCTTTGCCTAGGAGAATCGATGGGACAGGCAGCCAGCTCCTCCACTAACACTTCACTGTTATCACTTGATTTCTGTTCCGTTTACAATCAAATTTCGACTCCAGACTGGCAATGGCATGGGGGTCAAGGGCGAGAGAGCTGGGCAAAGGATCAGGTGGTACTGAAGAGGAGGGGATGGGAGAAATAGCATCCACCCAAATAATAGGAACTTCCGAAGAAGACCTAGAAGATTCCTGACTAGCTAAAGTCTTGTCATGTTTAATAGTTGCTTTTCTCTTTCTATCCCTCTAAAGTTTTGATAGATGAGAACTCAAAATCTTCCATTGTTTAGGATCCCAACCCTCACATTCAATCCATGTATTCTCTATTGAACAAATCTGACCCTGCATGACATGAACAAAGTGTGAGAATCATACCTAGCAGAGGTTAACCTCATATTATAGCCTTTGCTGCAATCAACTAGGAGTAGTACTAGTATCTGACATCATCACAACAAGTCAATAACTAAGTATCAAGTCACAATCAAGTAGTCAAAATTCATGAATTCTAAGGTTTAATGTTACTTATCTAACTATTGTCGAAAGGCTACCAAAATCAAAGAATACTTCATCAATTTGAGAAACAACCAAAAAACAGCAAACAACCAAAAAACAGCAAAGTATGAGTATTCAAAATTCAGCTGCTGCTCACAACCTGTGTTGGAAGTCAGCAGAAACAAATTGAATCCATTTGGTCAGTTGTTCCTCTTCTTCCCCAAAAGTGGGTGGGGCTAGACACCTACACCAAAACAAAAGAATTGCTACAGCAAGTTTCAAATTTTAGCTGCCGATACTAGAAACGTTAGCTATGTAATTACTTGGTAAGTCACTTATATAAAATTCAACAATTATGCGTAACTGCTCAAAACTTGAGGAACTAAAATTTTTTTTACATAGGCTTAAGACTATGCACTTAACTTTTCTCAGCATATAGCTACAACATTTTGCAATGAAGTATTGAGAAGCAAACCAGCTTATGTACTTCCTTTTTCACAGACCAAAGAGTAGTGGCAAACATGGCCAAACTGCACAGTGTGGACACATCTGTGTGAGAAGGGTGAATGGAAAGACCATGACAGACATTGGAAGCATGAGTGAGAGTCCTCCTGCCTAAAGTCCTTTTACACTCTATCCCTGTGTCAACAGGCACTATCCTGGCCAAGGCCAACTATGGAAGAATTCTTTGACTTTGGTTGGTCTGTCTTAGGGAGTCCTGGTGGGACCATAAGGGTAACTCCTTTGAGGACAAACATCTACATTTTCTCTAACTAAATTTTTCATACAAACCTATCAATCATAATTAGCTTTATAAACAATGTTGTATTCCCCAATTTATATAACCACTGATGTCTTGAAAACAGAAGAAGCACACATTTGACTCATCAGTTGGTCTGCCTTCCCCATTCTTTTCAAGAAGAATGATCAATGATGGAAATGAGGTTCTTGAACTAAGCATATGGTCAGGATGTATCCATGATTTATTCACAAGGATTACAAAGGTATTATCAGGGATATGAAAAGTGAACTCATGTATCTGGAGGATCCAGCTAGCATTGCTAGATCATCTTCAGCATTTATCTGGAGGATCAAGAGTGACAAAATTCTGGAAATTTCTATAAGATCTGAATATTTTTGTTATGGTACAAATGGAACAGCATAAAATCAGCTACATTTACTTAAAGTTTCTCAAAATGTCATTTACCTGTATGGTTCCTCAAAATGGTGTGTTATTGTTAACCCTTAAGCGCCGACTGGACGTATCGTACGTCGACTAAAATTGTTCGTTAGGTGCCGAGTGGACGTACCGTACGTCGACTACAAAAAATTTCAACCTTCGGTCAACTTTGACTCGACCGAAATGGCCGAAAAACAATTGTAAGCTAACTCTTACATTCTAGTAATATTCAATCATTTACCTTCATTTTGCAACAAATTGGAAGTCTCTAGCACAATATTTCGATTTATGGTGAATTTTTGAAAAAAAAAAAATTTTCCTTACGTCCGTGCGGTAACTCAGCCAAAAATTTCAAAAATTCTTTTGTCATTTTGTCGTCATTTTTGCACCGTTTTATATTAGCCATTACATAAAGTTTTGTATATGAAAATGTGCGCAATTTCATGTAAAATACAAAAAAAACAACCCACGGTTGTAGCTTTTATCAGTTTGGAAATATTTTCATATAAATCATGGTAAGTGCCAAAATTTCAACCTTCAGTCAACTTTGACTCAACCGAAATGGTCGAAAAATGCAATTGTAAGCTAAAACTCTTACATTCTAGTAATATTCAATCATTTACCTTCATTTATTTTGCAACAAATTGGAAGTCTCTAGCACAATATTTCGATTTATGGTGAATTTTTGAAAAAAAAAACTTTTTCCTTACGTCCGTGGGCGGGAACTCGGCCGAAAAATTCTTTCGTCACTTTGTCGTAATGTTTGCACCGTTTTTCTAATAACCGTTACATAAAGTTTTATATATTTAAATGTGCTCAATTTCATGTAGAATACAACAAAAAATAACTCATGGTTGTAGCTTTTATCAGTTTTGAAATATTTTCATATAAATCACGATAAATAGAAAAAATTCGACCTTCCGTCAACTTTAACTCGACCGAAATGGTCGAAAACTGTAATTGTAAGCTAAAACAGTTACAGTCTAGTAATATTCAATCAATTACCTTCATTTTGCAACAAACGGGAAGTCTCTAGCACAATATTTCGATTTATGGTGAATTTAAAAAAACTTTTTTTATGTCCGTATGCTATTTAATTCATGCATCATTTTGTGATAATATTTTCTCTGTGTTGCTTTGATCGTTTTACAATTTGTTATAAACCGAAATCATCACAATTTAGTGTACAATACAAAGAAAAAAAATAACTCGTTAGCTTTAACCGTTTTGCTCACAGCACGATTTGTATACAATTATATATGAAATTTTTTTTTGCAGTCATATATTTCAATATTTATATATGATAATGATATTTTTTTCATTTCTGATGGTTGCATACTAAACTTCAGGCAATGACAAAAAAAGGAGCAAAAAATGAACTCTTAATCTTAAAAAATAAGCGTGCTGTGATTTTTTGAAAAAAAATTTTTTCCGCTTCGGCGCTAACTCCCGAACGCCGCCGGCATACAGCAGACACTTTTGTAAATAGAGGCTCGGCGTTTAAGGGTTAATGTGTCAAATTTAAAAGATGTACGTATATATTTTTGTTTAATATGTCAAATCATAACAAAAATCATCCATATTTTTGAAAAGCATTCACTTTTAAATAATGAAAACTGTAAATTAGATAAGACAATTACAATGTTAAATTTACATCTCTTCTCTGGAAATTTCAAACAAAAGATGTTTATTTATTTCCAATAAAAGTGAAACAAAATTATGACAAAATTTCAACTGTCATTTCACACACTGTCCAAATATCTTACACAGTTATGTGATACTGAGAGAGAGAGAGCGTAATGAATTTCATATATGTACCCTCCACATACTATTCTTCTGTGAATTTTTGACATGCACTTTCAAGAATTTTTCTTTTTTACAAATAACTCTTTAGAAATCTATATTTTCCTGAGTAATTTTACTTCCGCAAAATATGTATTTGTTATGCATTATTTATCTGTGAATGGAAAGTACTATGAATGACATATACATTTGTGCATATACTCGTACAGTAATCATACCCGTGTAGGTTACACGGTGTTAAAACAACCCCAAAATTGACCATATTTGAAACTTAACCTTGGGGACTGTAACCCCCATGGTAACTTTCAAATATGGTCAATTTTGGGTTTGTTTTAACACCATGTAACCTACACTGATATTAATGTATGCACAAATGTATATATATCATTCATGATATTTTCCATTCACAGATACTTAATGCATAACAAACACATATTTTGCTGAGGTAAAATTTGTATATTTTAAAAACTTTTCCTAAATGTTTGATTTTCTTTTATAAGCCTGTACATCACTGAAACTGCTTTCTTTCAACAGGGCCATACTTAATCAAAGAGCATTTATGAGCCTTCTATATGAATACAATACAATAAACACAAGCAACTGACAAGATATAGTTTATTACAGTGCAAAACCATTCTTACAATTACTTAGCATATTTTGATGTAGTAATCCATTTTGCTTTATAATGAGATCTGAATAGTGTTTATGCATGACTATGGTATATAAACAAGTAAACCTTTATTGATAACCTACATTTGTAAAGAGACTGAACCTGCAAAAAAAACTGGAAACTGCATATCAACTATCTCTATTACTAACCAAGATGCAGTGAGAAAGAGAACTCTTCTTTACGATTGACAGGGCATGAAATTACCAAGTTACGTTACAAAAATTACATTGCCTTCACAAAAATCTCATCAATCATAATCAGCCTGAACTGATATTGAAGTGGGAGGCAAGAAGTTTTGAGTTCCAGCTCTTGGTGGCTCTATCACACTTGCAGACAGAGTAGGATAAGTGTCAAGTGTCCAAGGTACCATACACAGCCAAGCCCAGGTAGTGATGTGATAGATTTTAATTTATGATACTTCAACAATGTGCAGAGATTAACCAAGCATTCCGACAAGATATCAATACTCAAACCCAGGAAAGCCCCATCTCTACTGAATGGATGGGGGATGAGCAGCACCCATCCCCTTGTGTCTAATGTCCCTCAGATAGAGCCAGCGAACGTAGGCCCTCACATACAAAGACAAGGTTCTTCTACTGGTTCATGAGCAGGAACAGTCTGCTGTCATCCACTCTTGAAGTTTTGTCCTGTTCAGAACATGAATGAAGATTTACTGGAAAAGGAAGGAGGTGGCCCTCTACATAAGCAGACACTGGAGGCTGACTGGCAAAACAGGGCAGTGGTGCAAGCTTTACTACTGACCACTGAGTCCTGGGATGAAACCAGGAGCAAAATACATCACAAACTGAAGCTCAACTCCCAGAGGATGTGACTTCCTGACAAAATATGTAGCTAACTCACACAACTTGAAGATGCAACACCTTATACGAAATCAGACTCTATGGAAAGATGGCATGGAATGGGAGCAGCCTTCAACTTGGCTCATAAGATACCCTGATAAGAACCATGAGGGATAGGGATATGAAAAAATCATCTCATGGCAGGGTCATCCTATTAGGAAGCTCTTTCAAGAAATGCTGGAGGAGACATATGAGATCCTCATAATAACTTCCGAGCAACAAAGTTAAGTTACTTGAAATAGGATTATTCTGTATCCCTTAAAACCATACACTGACAGCTTATCCTGAAGGTATAAATTGCTGAAGTCTGCAGCCACAGGAAAAGAGGTACTGATTGGGCTATTTCAAGAGTTCTTACTTGTTGTCAGTTCCTGGGATGGTTTAACTAGCAGCTTGAAGTGCACCTCAGCACCTGCCAGGAGAGACTGAATGAAGGACTATTGTACACACTGAGGCTACCCAACTGTAAAACATGCTACCTAGCTTGCAGGTTGCTGAGACTGAATGTTATTATGTTTTATATACCTACCATGAACACTAGAATAATATCAACTCCATTGGCCTCTACCAAGTTGAAGATCACTGCTAGAAGACAAAGAGGTTCCAGTTAAGGTATGTTCCCTACAGACTCATGCCATCAGTTCCAGCAAGCTGTTATACTGCTTCCTACTTCCAACCAGGTCACTGTTACTTACTGACCAAAGCTACAAAGCTGAATCAGTGCTACCCTGGAGAGAAGCACTGTAGTGCTGAAGCTTCCAGGAATGCCAACTGTTAGGTGCCCCAGGTCCTACCACCACTGGAGACCTAAGAGAATTAATTCCAAGACAACATCAGTCACCGAATACTGTACTTCTGAGAGAGCCACAGATGACCAATATTATTATTATTATTATTATACCAATAAGAAGATGAACTCCATTCATATGGAACAAGCCCACAGGGGCTACTGATTTGAAATTCAAGACTCCAAACATTATGATGTTCATTAGAAAGAAGTAACAGAAGGCAGTGAGAAACAGAAAAAGAAGAAATAACTTAATAAAAATCAAAAATAAATTAACAAATTAATAAATAGGACAAAATTTAAATAAATTATTAAAATACAAGAACTATATTAGAGTAGTAATGCATTACATCTTTGCTTGAATTGAAATTTGAATTGCACGGCATCCTCCAGGAGGCTGTTCCACAGCCCAATGGCATGAGGAATAAACAACCTCTGGAACTGGGAAATTTGAAAGCAAGGCACATTTACTGCTTATTGGTCCTGCTGTCCCTCAAATCTGGTTGCTCTTGGCAAGAAAAGGGGATCATAGATCAAAATAAACTTATGAAAAATTGACAAACATGAGACCATCCATAGATGGCCCAAGTGATTACTGCTACTATTAGGAAACAGAAACCTACCACAACGAAACACTATCTAAAAGGTATAAATCTCTGGCAGAAGCAGACATCCACACCAGAAAACAGTATTCTACTAAACGAAAGATAATTGATCTAAAACAGGCTGCATTTGTTTTATCATCATCATAAATATATTATCATTGTCATAAATATACAAGCCCTTACAAGCAAATACCTAACAATATCTCAGAAGTAGCTACTTCAGGAACCTTATTCTGAAGTGGCCCCGTGGTACCCGTCTCTAGGAGACAGGTATTTTAACAGAGACCACCTCCACTTGACTGGAGGATGGCTGATGCTGACACTCCTGAACCACCAAAATAGGCCTTCCAACAATGTCTGTTGAATGAACCCTCAATGCTGTCATGTGTCAAACTCCAAAAATTTTACCTATGTTGATGAAAAAAGCAAATATCCTTAAGATGAGCTGCCAGCCTAGGTTGTCAAAAATGACCCAGACTTGCTGAAGTTTGGTTGTCTTGGTTACAACATGGGTACCAATACAGCTTATGTTGGCCCAGAGCTACCAGTGAACCAAAGTCTGGTTGAACACCTGTGGAGCAATAACCAGCCTGAAGCATGGGAAATATTACTAGAATTCTTTCTCATATGAAGCAAAAATATCTCAGTGTTGGATGTGGATATAAGCTTCTTAGATGTTCATTGGAGCTGCCATTCCTGCCAAACTGCCTCACTGTCTCCACTACTGTCAAACTGACAATGGAGGGTTGTTGCAGGAACTTGACAGCAAACTGAGAATGATATTCAGACACATCAAAAATACAGCAGACATAGAACAGAGGTGTCATAAAATATGTGCGACTGGCAACATGAGTGCAAGGAGGTTTGCCTTGTGTCACTGGGACACAAAACTGCTGCTCTTCCGCTGGTACTACTACAGCATACAGTACATGGGTGTTTCCTTTGGACTAACTATGAGTAAACCTGGGAGGCCACGAGACGTAACACTGTTGTTCACAATGACATTCTGAGGCGCCTCACCAACACACCTCTCTACCACTCTGCTTTCCAGATGTTCGTAGAAAACTGACTGGATAATTTAAAAAGTACTGTTAGGTGAAAAATATTCAGTTTGATCACCCAACTAGCAAACAGCAGCAATTTGCTTATCCAAAACATCCTAAGCAATGAAGTAAGAAGAAGGTCTAAAATAAGGGAAAGATGGGATAATGAGGCGTCTGTTCCATAAATGACTATTTTCTTTCCTCACACAGGGGGGGCTTAGTTGCTGTGTACAGTATACTTAGTCTCTATTATTGCATTTATAAGGTATTATCCACAGAATTTGTTATTACCATTACTATTAAGCCTTGCTTTTTTTTACTTTTTCTACTTAACATTCTGTACCTGATTTTCTGCAACCACCTAAAGTCCCTATCTAAAATTTAATTGTATTCAACTGTTTTTTAATTATAATTTTTCTTATTTTTACTATTACAGTGTATTTCAATATTATAGTTACTACCATTATTATCATACCATTATTACTACTACTTCAGCAACTGTTTGGATATAGCTGATTACTATTTTTATCCTTCTATTTAGTGTATCCAAATTGTGTGTACTGTACTGTCTCTACTTTGTATATTCTATGTATATGACCCTGAGCTGAACTAAAGGATATTATTATTATTATTATTACCAACTGCCACATTCTACAACTGGAGACTTGCAAGGGAGATCGCTGTCTCAAAACTAATGATTCTCCATACTCACAATAGCACGAAAATCATCTTGAGATAGACTCATCATGTCTCTCTGTGAATGACATTGTACCTAACTATGAAAATGGAGTTGTTGTTGTTGCAATCCTTTCCTTCAAAAAAGAAACTTGTGGATCCAAGATCAGCCACCAACAAGTGGTCACAGCTTCTAGATGTCTTCCGGCTGTATGTCTGGAGCATCCCATCAACAAGGATAAGTACACTTCCTGAAAGATTCTTCTGGCCTTAGCTTGGTGGCAAACACTTCTCGTTCCATCCAATGAAGTGCCATAGGACGAGCACCTCCCAGACATAGCCAGTACTTACTAGAAGGAAGACTTCTCTTATATTGTCTAAGCTCCTCAAAAACTTTAGTGGAAACCTCTATGAGGTGAAACACATCATATCATGGAAGTACTTTACAAGCCTTCTTGAGGACTGAGTGACAAGAAGCGTAAAGGATAATGGAAAAAACATTTCCTCTAAAGATGGCTACAAATGGCAGACCGGAAATAGGAAACCCCTTCCAGAGAGGCCAGAGAGGCCAGAGTGAGCAATGAAAAAGATAAGCATAAAACTGGTCCATTTTCCTAAAGCGCAAGCTGTCCCTAAAGTGTCTTATTAATCTAAAACATTCCTCTCCAGTACATGTTGGCAGCAAGTCTGTGAGCATCAAGTAAAATGTGGTAAAAGAGTAAAATATTAAATCTGGATGGAAGTATGTACAGTTGACCCCCCCGCCCCGTATTCACAGGGAATAGGGACCACAACCTCTCCTCCCCCACAAATAGCTAAATTCCACGAATACTTTACATCCCCTATAAAAATGCTTATAACTGCCTTCTTTACTAGTTCAAACACCAAATACAGTAATACCCCGAACTTGCATGATTTGAGTTACACGAATTTTTCATTGGAACCTAACTAACGGTCATACACGAGTTTTTCACAGACGCACGAACATTTGCCAACACTGAGAAACCCTGCAAAAGTGTTTATGCTTAATTTTTTATGTAATTTATAAGTTTTCAAGCTTTTATGTGTAAATTAACCCTTAAACGCCGACTGGACGTATCATACGTCGACTAAACTTGTCTGTTGGGTGCCGAGTGGACGTACTGTACGTCGACTACAAAAAATTTCAACCTTCGGTCAACTTTGACTCGACCGAAATGGTCGAAAAACGCAATTGTAAGCTAAAACTCTTACATTCTAGTAATATTCAATCATTTACCTTAATTTTGCAACAAATTGGAAGTCTCTAGCACAATATTTCGATTTATGGTGAATTTTTGAAAAAAACTTTTTCCTTACGTCCACGCAGTAACTCGGCCGAAAAATTCAGAAATTCTTTGGTCATTTTGTCGTAATGTTTGCACCGGTTTATATTAGTCGTTACATAAAGTTTTATATTTGGAAATGTGCGCAATTTCATGTAGAATACAACAGAAAATAACTCATGGTTGTAGCTTCTATCAGTTTTGAAATATTTCCATATAAATCACGATAAGTGCCAAAATTTCAACCTTCGGTCAACTTTAACTCGACCGAAATGGTCGAAAAACGCAATTGTAAGCTAAAACTCTTACATTCTAATAATATTCAGTCATGTACCTTCATTTTGCAACAAATTGGAAGTCTCTAGCACAATATTTCGATTTATGGTGATTTTTTTAAAAAACTTTTCCCTTACGTCTGTGCACGGTAACTCTGCCGAACGTCTCAGAAATTCTTTCGTCACCTTGTAATGTTTGCACCGGTTTATATTAGTCGTTACATAAAGTTTTATATATGGAAATGTGCGCAATTTCATGTAGAATACAACAGAAAATAAATCATGGTTGTAGCTTTTATCAGTTTTGCAATATTTCCATATGAATCACGATAAGTGCCAAAATTTCAACCTTCGGCCAACTTTAACTCGACCGAAATGGTCGAAAAACGCAATTGTAAGCTAAAACTCTTACATTCTAGTAATATTCAATCATGTACATTCATTTTGCAACATACTGGAAGTCTCTAGCACAACATTTCGATTTATGGTGAATTTTTGAAAAAAAAAATTTTTTTCCTTACGTCCGCGCGCGGTAACTCTGCCGAACATCTCTAAAATTCTTTCGTCACTTTGCCGTAATGTTTGCACCGTTTTATATTAGCCGTTACATTAAGTTTTATATATGAAAATGTGTGCAATTTCATGTAGAATACAACAGAAAATAACTCATGGTTGTATCTTTTATCAGTTTTGAAATATTTTCATATAAATCATGATAAGTGCCAAAATTTCAACCTTCAGTCAACTTTAGCTCGACCGAAATGATAAAAAAACGCAATTGTAAGCTAAAACTCTTACAACCTAGTAATATTCAATCATGTACCTTCATTTTGCAACAAACTGGAAGTCTCTAGCACATTATTTCAATTTATGGTGAATTTTTGAAAAAAACTTTTTCCTTACGTTCGCGCGGTAACTCTGCCGAACATCTCGGAAATTCTTTCGTCACTTTGTCGTAATGTTTGCACCGTTTTATATTAGTCGTTACATAAAGTTTTATATATGAAAATGTGCGCAATTTCATGTAGAATACAACAAAAAATAACTCATGGTTGTAGCTTTTATCAGTTTTGAAATATTTTCATATAAACCACAATAAATAGAACAAATTCTACTTTTGGTCAACTTTAACTCGACCGAAATGGTCAAAAACTGCAATTGTAAGCTAAAACAGTTACAGTCTAGTAATATTCAATCAATTACCTTCATTTTGCAACAAACGGGAAGTCTCTAGCACAATATTTCGATTTATGGTGAATTTTAAAAAAACTTTTTTTACGTCCGCGCGTTATTTAATTCATGCATCATTTTGTGATAATATTTTCTCTGTGTTGCTTTGATCGTTTTACAATTTTTTATATACCAAAATCATTGCAATTTAGTGTACAATACAAAGAAAAAAAATAACTTGTTAGCTTTAACTATTTTGCTCACAGCGCTATTTGTATACAATTATAAATGAAATTTTTTTTTGCGCTGTCATATATTTCAATATTTATATATGATAATGATATTTTCTTTCATTTCTGATGGTTGCATACTAAACTTCAGGCAATGACAAAAAAAAAGAGCCAAAAATGAACTCTTAATCTTAAAAACTAAGCGTGCTGTGATTTTTTGAAAAAAACTTTTTTTTCGCTTGGGCCTAACTCCCGAACACCACCGGCATACGACAGACACTTTTGTAAATAGAGGCTCGGCGTTAGAGGGTTAAATAACATTAAATATTATTAAAAGTAATAATCTCTCTCTCTCTCTCTCTCTCTCTCTCTCTCTCTCTCTCTCTCTCTCTCTCTCTCTCTCTCTCTCTCTCTCTCTCTCTCTCTATTTTAGTGAGATGAGAGAATTTTTATGGTACATGTATACAGGTATGTTTATTTGTATGATAAATAAACTTTTTACTTAATAATAAGTACTAATTTTCAAATATTAATAAGATTAATAAAATTAAATAATAATAATAATAATAATAATAATAATAATAATAATAATAATAATAATAATAATAATAATAATAATAATAATAAAACTGTAATTACAAAATTCATATTATTTTAAACAAACAAATTCTTCCCCCGTCTTTTGAAAGATCGAAGGCAAAAGCTGTCAGACATGTCATTTAACATGACAAGAAGGGGCGTGTTGCTGATCAGTGGTCAAATGTTTCTTGTAATTCTCTCTCTCTCTCTGTGTGTCCGTAATAATCCATAAAAAATTTCACTCTCTTAAGTAAGGACAACTGCTCTCTCTCTCTCTCTCTCTCTCTCTCTCTCTCTCTCTCTCTCTCTCTCTCTCTCTCTCTCTCTTGTTCAAAGTTAGCTAACCTACGTATTACAGTACTGTTTCTCTGTATGTCTTTAACCGTACAGTAGATAATTTTAAAGTGATCCAATTTTACCTGTACTCTTTACAAACTGTAAATGCACCGTTCTAAAACATAAAGACATAGAGCATTTCAGAACAAAGAGAAAGAGACAAAATAAAGAAGTTTTTACAAACGAGGTTGAGAAGACTTCTCAAAATAGATCGGTGGAATGGGGGAGAGAGTCACACCATTTATTTCTTTTTTTAAGGGTAATTTATTAAGCTAACTTTTAAATGAAAATACAGTAACTTTAATTTCATTCAATA
>NC_089781.1:47338174-47348174 GCF_040412425.1 Macrobrachium rosenbergii
CTTTACGCTGATTTGGTGGCGCAGTGTGCTGCATCAACAAACTGGTAGCCTAGCCTACATTATACTGAACTCTATTCATATATTAACAGTATTATACAAACATCAACATAACGAATGTGCATTTTTCATGGATCTTTTAAAAAGTTATGCTTTACTACATTGTTTCCAATTGCGTATATTCTCATATTGCTTTTGTATTATAAATTGCGATCAATGTTTTGTTTTGGGAATCGATATCCCGGTGTTTATTTCGCCGCATTTAACTAAGTTCAAAGCGCTTTTCTTGCTTCTAGTTAGCGTAAATGAATATGATACTTTATTTATTTGGGACACAGATATTTTTCATTATACAAAGTGTTTTTAAGTCGAAATATAACTTAAATACGTTTCGTTGTGAAATTAATTTAGCTGTTTTTTTCGTTAATATATGACGTTCGCGGGAATCGCGGCTGGCCGTTTTTAGGGGCATGTATGTTTTGTGTAAAAAAAAATCAATATTCCGTTCGCTATTTTCTCTTGATTTAATCATAATACGAGCTTTACGTATTTATCTTTTATCGGTGTGAAAACAGTAGTAATCTGTATTCTTTCATGCCCAGTAGTTTTGATTAAAATACATTCTCTCCAGTTTTATGTATGGTCGAGTTTCATCCATGTTGGCGATGCACGATAATTTATGGTCATTAGCAGCTTGAACACTGTTTTCTCAGCTTCAGCTAGAACTTACAGCTTTAAGTTACTGTAGCAGTATATTTCCCTGCCAATCTTTTCTCCATAGCGAATAAGGGTATAGTGTAAAAAATATTTCAATCCTATGGTACAGTACTTAACCTCAATTGTAACATAACTACGGTAATTGTGTATTACCGTACGATGGTTGAAATACAAGCAAAACAGTTGTTATCTGATACGATTATTAGCAAAACAAGTTTCCCGTTCGGTTGTTTATGCCTGTACGCATCTACGCAAGAGTATAACGTTACTAACAATACTTTTATCATTCTCTTTTACTTTTTTAACTAACAGATGGAATAAGGAGATGGAGGAAAAGAAGTTTTTCTATGGTAAGTTGGTCTCTCTCGCCGCCTGATTGTAGCTGCTGCCTGCGCCTGCGCAAATTCTAAAAATATTTCCTAAATATTTTCGTACCGGTATTAATTGCTGTTAGGATCTTTGGTTGTTCTATGGGCGGTACAGTAGTTACCTGTTTATTTATTTGGCTAATCCTCTCCCCTCCCCTCTTATTTTCACAGGATTGTTGACGTCTGTGGTGGCGTGGCGCCAACTTTTAGTCAGGTTCGGGCAGCAGTAGCGAACAGGTTGTTCTCTTGGGGAAGAGAACTTTTGAGTACCAGCAGCAGTTCGACTTTGAGGACGTTTCTTGGGCAGCCGGTGTTTGGGCCCAGACTGGAGCAGCGCACCAACGAAGATGGTTGTTTGTTGGCCGCAGGTGGAGACCCTGTCGGCAGTTTTGGCTCGGGTGCAGTGGCCCCGTGTCCTTTGTATTTTTGGCGAGACGGCAGCAGGACGTCGTGATAATACGCCTGTTGTCGTTAGTTGGTGGACTTCGCTGGAGATGGCTTTTTTTGTATCGACTGCTGCTGGTACTTCTTTTTTCTATAAAGTAATACTGCTTTATTTTTGTGTTTCAGTCCCGGACCTGGCTCATTTTGTTATGGTTTTTTTTTATTTAAGATTATTAAGTTTAATATTAATAAATCTATTTTTATAACCATTTCCTGTATTTTTGTTATTCCTCCTTCTTTGTGTGTGCGAGCTGTCGATTAGCCAGAGCAGCCCCAATAGTTTTTCCATCTATAAAGATCCTGTGTTTTTCTTAAGGGCCGAAAACCTCGGTTCTTAACATTGGCGACCGTGACAGGACTGGCTCTGCTCTGGTTGTCGGAGTTTTCACCACATTGGAGGAGGAGGTTGGTTATTTTGGAAAAAAAAAAATTGTAATTTTTTTTTTTCTGTCGGGGGGGAAGGTGTTAGGATCTTTGGTTGTTCTATGGGCGGTACGGTAGTTACCTGTTTATTTATTTGGCTAATCCTCTCCCCTCCCCTCTTATTTTCACAGGATTGTTGACGTCTGTGGTGGCGTGGCGCCAACTTTTAGTCAGGTTCGGGCAGCAGTAGCGAACAGGTTGTTCTCTTGGGGAAGAGAACTTTTGAGTACCAGCAGCAGTTCGACTTTGAGGACGTTTCTTGGGCAGCCGGTGTTTGGGCCCAGACTGGGCAGCGCACCAACGAAGATGGTTGTTTGTTGGCTGCAGGTGGAGACCCTGTCGGCAGTTTTGGCTCGGGTGCAGTGGCCCCGTGTCCTTTGTATTTTGGCGAGACGGCAGCAGGACGTCGTGATAATACTGACCTGTTGTCGTTAGTTGGTGGACTTATATGGAGATGGCTTTTTTTTGTATCGACTGCTGCTGGTACTTCTTTTTCTATAAAGTAATACTGCTTTATTTTTGTGTTTTTCGTGGTCCGGACCTGGCTCATTTTGTTATGGTTTTCTTTTTTATTTAAGATTATTAAGTTTAATATTAATAAATCTATTTTTATAACCATTTCCTGTATTTTTGTTATTCCTCCTTCTTTGTGTGTGCGAGCTGTCGATTAGCCAGAGCAGCCCCAATAGTTTTTCCATCTATAAAGATCCTGTGTTTTTCTTAAGGGCCTAAACCTCGGTTCTTAACATTACGACCGTGACAGGACTGGCTCTGCTCTGGTTGTCGGAGTTTTCACCACATTGGAGGAGGAGGTTGGTTATTTTGGAAAAAAAAAAAAATTGTAATTTTTTTTTTTCTGTCGGGGGGGAAGGTGTTAGGATCTTTGGTTGTTCTATGGGCGGCAGTGATAGTTACCTGTTTATTTATTTGGCTAATCCTCTCCCTTCCCCTCTTATTTTCACAGGATTGTTGACGTCTGTGGTGGCGTGGCGTAACTTTTAGTCAGGTTCGGGCAGCAGTAGCGAACAGGTTGTTCTCTTGGGAAGAGAACTTTTGAGTACCAGCAGCAGTTCGACTTTGAGGACGTTTCTTGGGCAGCGGTGTTTGGGCCCAGACTGGAGCAGCGCACCAACGAAGATGGTTGTTTGTTGGCCGCAGGTGGAGACCCTGTCGGCAGTTTTGGCTCAGGTGCAGTGGCCCGTGTCCTTTGTATTTTGGCGAGACGGCAGCAGGACGTCGTGATAATAACCTGTTGTCGTTAGTTGGTGGACTTCGCTGGAGATGGCTTTTTTTGTATCGACTGCTGCTGGTACTTCTTTTTTTCTATAAAGTAATACTGCTTTATTTTTGTGTTTATGGCCGGACCTGGCTCATTTTGTTATGGTTTTCTTTTTATTTAAGATTATTAAGTTTAATATTAATAAATCTATTTTTATAACCATTTCCTGTATTTTTGTTATTCCTCCTTCTTTGTGTGTGCGAGCTGTCGATTAGCCAGAGCAGCCCCAATAGTTTTTCCATCTATAAAGATCCTGTGTTTTTCTTAAGGGCCGAAAACCTCGGTTCTTAACATTGGCGACAAGTGACAGGACTGGCTCTGCTCTGGTTGTCGGAGTTTTCACCACATTGGAGGAGGAGGTTGGTTATTTTGGAAAAAAAAAATTGTAATTTTTTTTTTTCTGTCGGGGGGGAAGGTGTTAGGATCTTTGGTTGTTCTATGGGCGGTGCGGTTAGTTACCTGTTTATTTATTTGGCTAATCCTCTCCCCTCCTCTTATTTTCACAGGATTGTTGACGTCTGTGGTGGCGTGGCGCCAACTTTTAGTCAGGTTCGGGCAGCAGTAGCGAACAGGTTGCTCTCTTGGGGAAGAGAACTTTTGAGTACCAGCAGCAGTTCGACTTTGAGGACGTTTCTTGGGCAGCCGGTGTTTGGGCCCAGACTGGAGCAGCGCACCAACGAAGATGGTTGTTTGTTGGCCGCAGGTGGAGACCCTGTCGGCAGTTTTGGCTCGGGTGCAGTGACCCCGTGTCCTTTGTATTTTAGCGAGACGGCAGCAGGACGTCGTGATAATACGACCTGTTGTCGTTAGTTGGTGGACTTCGCTGGAGATGGCTTTTTTTTTTGTATCGACTGCTGCTGGTACTTCTTTTTTTCTATAAAGTAATACTGCTTTATTTTTGTGTTTAAGTGGCCCGGACCTGGCTCATTTTGTTATGGTTTTCTTTTTATTTAAGATTATTAAGTTTAATATTAATAAATCTATTTTTATAACCATTTCCTGTATTTTTGTTATTCCTCCTTCTTTGTGTGTTAAAACGAGCTGTCGATTAGCCAGAGCAGCCCCAATAGTTTTTCCATCTATAAAGATCCTGTGTTTTTTCTTAAAGGGCCGAAAACCTCGGTTCTTAACAATTGCTAACCCCATCATAATCGTAAACTTGAAATATCTTAAGTCGAATTATCGTAACTCGAGCACTACCTGTATTTGATAACTGTCTTTTCTTTATTATCCAACTTGTACTGATTTATGGGATATTTTAATTCTAAGATGAGGTGCTTAGCTACTGTGTTTCGTGTATTCTAGCCTAATAAATGTCTAATCCGCACCCTCCAGGTCCCAATGATGCCGGATTAGTGATGGTCAACCTGTATACACACACACACACACACACACACACACACACACACACACACACATATATATATATATATATATATATATATATATATATATATATATATATATATATATATGAATATAAGAAGGCCCATAAAACACTATTTAAACGTTGAAACCATATATTTCGGGCACTTGCTTCTGTGCCCCTGTTCACTGGTAGAATATGGACAGATGAAATGTTACAAAGGTATATATACAAAACATAAAGGTGTGGCCTTAAGTCTCCGATGGTATGAAGGTGACCGTTTCCTAAGAAGGAGGAGAATGACCAATTCCCTGGGGGTTTTTGGCCTCATTAGCTCCCGTTTGGCGACGGATCTGGAGGTTGCGTTTCTTGGGTCATCTTCTTCAGGAGGGGTCTGAGGATTAAAGCGTCGATGTCGTCCGATTTCCAATGTCCTCCTGACAGGTTCATATTGTTGGTTTGATTGATGATAGCAGATTCCAGCATCTTTCTTTTGTAAGGACAGCTACTTTTGAAAACCAACTCCGCCCCACTCCAGTTTATGGCATGTCCTGTATTTCTGATATGTAGGAAAATCCCCAAACTTTCCGAAGTGTAACGTACTGATCTTTTGTGCTCTGTTATTCTTTGCGAGAGCGATCTACCTGTCCCACCTACGTAAATGTCATTACAATTGCTACACGGTATCTTGTAAACTCCGGGTTCTTCCCCTTTGTTATTTAAGTATACGTTAATGAGCGAACTCCCAATGGATTTGGGATAATGGAAAATGAAGGGATTGTTAGACCTGAGTTGTTCGGTGGCTTTTTGGATGTTTTCGTCGTACGGAAGCTTTATTTTGTTGTTGAAATCTATTTGTCTGTTGTGAGTGGGACCTCTATAGTATATTTTATTCGCTTTGTTAATAGCCCTCTCGATAATGTGTGGTGGATAGAGCAGTTGCATTAGGTGTTGGCGGATCGTGTTGAATTCTTTATCTACGTACTCATTTGAACATATCCTAAGTCCTCTGAGGAATAAGTTGCACCCTACCATGATTTTTACGGAGACGTCGTGGTAGCTTAAGAAATGAATGTAGGAAACAGCGAAGGTGGGTTTTCTATATACTGTAAATGCATATCTGTTCTGTTTTCTTATCATCAGTACATCTAGGAACGGCAGTTTTCCGTCCTTTTCCCATTCCGTTTTAAATTTTATGGTCGGAACTAGCGAATTTAGCCTATTAAAAAATTCATTAAAGTCCCCCCAGCTATTGTCCCAGAAAGTAAAGATATCAGGATATGTTCAAATGAGTACGTAGATAAAGAATTCAACACGATCCACCAACACTTAATGCAACTGCTCTATCCCCCACCACACATTATCAAGAGGGCTATTAACAAAGCGAATAAAATATACTATAGAGGTCCCACTCACAACAGACAAATAGATTTCAACAACAAAATAAAGCTTCCATATGACGAAAACATCCAAAAAGCCACCGAACAACTCAGGTCTAACAATCCCTTCATTTTCCATTATCCCAAATCCATTGGGAGTTCGCTCATTAACGTATACTTAAATAACAAAGGGAAGAAGCTGGAGTTTACAAGATACCATGTAGCAATTTTAATGACATTTACGTAGGCGAGACAGGTAGATCGCTCTTGCAAAGAATAACAGAGCACAAAAGATCAGTACGTTATGCTTCGGAAAGTTCGGGGATTTTCCTACATATCAGAAATACAGGACATGCCATAAACTGGAGTGGGGCGGAGTTGGTTTTCAAAAATAGCTGTCCGTACAAAAGAAAGATGCTGGAATCTGCTATCATCAATCAACCCAACAATATGAACCTGTCAGGAGGACATTGGAAATCGGACGACATCGACGCTTTAATCCTCAGACCCCTCCTGAAGAAGATGACCCAAGAAACGCGACCTCCAGATCTGTCACCAAACGGGAGCTAATGAGGCCAAAAACCACCAGGGAATTGGTCATTCTCCTCCTTCTTAGGAAACGGTCACCTTCATACCATCGGAGACTTAAGGCCACACCTTTATGTTTTGTATATATACCCTTGTAACATTTCATCTGTCCATATTCTACCAGTGAACAGGGGCACAGAAGCAAGTGCCCGAAATATATGGTTTCAACATTTAAATAGTGTTTTATGGGCCTTCTTATATTCATATTACACTGTAGTATTACACGAAAAGACATTCATATATATACATATATACATATATATCTATATACAGTGAACCCCCCGTATTCATGGGGGATGCGTTCCAGACCCCCCGCGAATAGCTCAAATCCGCAAATTCTTACAACGCCCCTCTAAAAACACTTATACCTGTCTACCATGAAAGGTCAAACACCAAAGTATGCCTAAAAACACCAGCCTACATCAAATATACATTAAACTATTACCTTATTACTGTATTAATCTTTGAAATGATAGTATTAATATAATTTCAAACCATCTTAAACATTTTATCGTTACATTTATACGTACGTACTGTATGACTTACAGCTGTAAGTGAAAATAATCCAGTCCCCCCTATATATTCAGCCATGCACATTTTCTTTCATCCAGTTACAAGCCGTCCCGTTTTCTTTTCGGGGGGAACATTGGTATTTACGTACTGTATACGTAATTCACAAAAGGAGAGAGACAAAAAATAAAAAAAAGCGTATGCACATTTTAAAAAATTACTTATACAGTACATTAAGATTACTACATACGTAAATCATATGGGTACTCACCAGCGATGAATGTTGATTAAAGATGATGATGAAATTAGCTGTGCAGTGCAATGAATGACAATGAAGATATGACTGCACAGCAAAGCAGAGGACCAACTCATCTGAGGGTGCCTCTTCACCTTCAGGAGGCGCTTCGGGAAGCACTTCTTCAGTTGATTTGGGAGGCACGGGAAGGCATTTCTTCAGGCGATTCGAGAGGCACTACTTTGGGTGATTTGGGAGGCTTTGGAGGGGCCTTCTTCGTCTGTTTGATGAACATGATGATAGGCAGCCGCTGTCGCTGCTTTTTCATGGTGGTGTGGGCTTGATTTTAGGGCTCCCATGCTAAATCAAGGATGTTTGAAAACTTTAAGGAGCGTTCCATAAAGGATCCCATGTTGAAACATACTCCTGTGTATCCTTAATCACTCTCTTAATGTGGGGCAGACGTTCCAAAGTCAGGCCGCTCTCCTCTTCCTCCTGCTCCTCCCCTGAACCTGGTGTATCTTCTTCCTCAATGGCAGACTTCGTCAGCTCTTCCAAATCCTGGTTCATCAGGGGGTCAGAGTGAGCATCAATAAGGGTGCCAATTTCATCCTCGATGATGTCCTCGAAGCCTTCCACACCTAGCATCCTTGCCAACTGGACAGCCATATTAATGGCAAATGTTGAATTTCTTGAGGAGAGAAGCCCCTGTAATCATGAACACACTCCGGCCACAACTTGTTCCAGCATGCGTTCAAGGTCTCCTTCTTCATGTCATTCAGTGATCGGCTGATGGTGGTCAGACGTGGCAATCGTGAATTTATGCCAATATTCTTTTAGCATAAATTCACTGTCACTATCCATTGCATTCACAAGATGCTGGCGGGAGTTTCCGGTATAGAGTGCCTTGAAGGCATGGATCACGCCCTGGTCCATAGGCTGGAGGAGAGAGGTGGTGTTAGGAGGGAGGAACTCAAACTGGACTCCCTTGTAAGAAAGATCGAGAGGGTGGCCACCAGCATTATCCATAATCAGCAAAACTTTGAACTCCATGGCCAAGTCGTTCAGGTATTGCCTAACTTGAGGGATGAAGCTCTGATGGAACCAGTACTCTGTGAGGACTTTGGTGATACAGGCCTTAGGGTTATGCATCCATAACACAGGAAGCAAAGCCTTGTTCTTATTCTTGAGGGCCCTGGCATTTGCAGCCTTGTAAATGAGGCCTGGTTTAAGCATGAAACCAGCTGCATTCCCACGCATGATGAGGGCAACCCTATCCGTCTGGGCCTTGAATCCGGAGGCTTTAGCTTCGTCCTTCATAAGGTATGCCCGGGAAGGCATCTTCTTCCAGAACAGGCCAGTCTCATCCATACTGAACACCTGTTCTGGATGGTAGCCCTTCTCCTCGATGATTTTCTTGAAGGCCTCCGGATATTTCATGGCTGCTTCAATGTCTGCAGATGCTGATTCCCCATGTAATATAACAGACTTTAGGTGGAACCGCTTTTGAAATCAGTGGAACCACCCATTGCTGGCCTGGAAACCTTGAGGAGCTGATGATGGTCCTGCTTGGGGCTCTTCCCCCTCTTCTTCTTCTGCTGGTTCATCAAAGCCTAAGAATTCTAATTCGCCTTCTTCAACGCCTTCCCCTGCCTGTACTAGTCGTTGCCTTCCTTAGCAGTTGATAACTGCTAGTAGAGTTGTCAAGCTTTCCCGCGAATGATGTTGGAGTCAAGGGGCACGTTCTTCTTCCTGCAGTCCTTTATCCAGATTGCTAGAGCAGATTCCATCTTCACGATTGTTTTATCCTGCACTGTCGAAACTGTCTTTGCACTACCGAAGTAGCTCATATTCACAGACTTGCGTATCTCCGCCTCTTTCTTCTTGATATATCTCACTGTGCTCTCATTAATACTAAAATGGCGGCCAACAGCGGCAAAACTTTTGCCCTCCTTTAACATGTCAAGAAGTTTCACCTTCTCCTTGAGTTTCATAACAGTCTTCTTTCTTTTAGACTCTTTGCCAGAAGGCTTTGAAGGAGCAGGGCGTTTTTTAGGAGGCATTTTAGGGCCGAATACCGCTGATGCACAAAGATAAAAAATCCAAACGGAAAGACGCACAATTTCACACGGTAAGAAGATGCTGCAAACTATGCACAACTGAGAAAGATGCTGTGGATGCGGTCTCCTAGAATTCCATGTTCGCAAGTTGGATGTGAATGTTCAGCCAATCAGTGCCAAGTGAACGGCCAATGAGCACCAAGGAAAATGAATGGTGCTTTTGGATTGGCTGCTTTGCAGATGACAGCCAATAGTGTGTCGAGTATCACTGGTCCTGGGTACACAGCGTCCAGCATCGCAAGTTCTTTATATTTGCAGAGAGGTGGCTTGGGTGAAGCACTTTTAAGAAAAACAAATATATGTTATTGAAATTTTGCTGTGTTTACGTTAATATATTACAGTACTGTAATATTTGAAAATTAGTTAATCGTTTTTCATCTTACAAAATGTACTTACAGTGGTCATTCATATATACTTAGTACATACATGAAAATGCTACGTACAGCAGATGTAAACATACGTACCCTGCAGTATTCCTGTTGTCTTACGTATTTTAGATATGCTCTACGTACTACCTGTAGTACTGCACTGTACTATGTATCATCCTAAAACACTTTTGTATGTAATATTTAAA
>NC_089781.1:47355674-47378174 GCF_040412425.1 Macrobrachium rosenbergii
TCACACTTGCCACGGTTGCATTTACTCCCATGTGAGCTTGTGAACAGTGATGCTCCCTTACTATCAATCTTGTGAGAAAACAACTTTTTGGCAGCAAGATTGGGAATTTTATTTCCGCCGCCTGTGCGACATGTTCCAATCTTCCTCTGCATCTTATAATACCTTCTTCCAAGAAGAGATTCAATTGTACTAATAAGGTCAATTTTGAAACTTTATCCCCTTTTCCAAAGCTTTATATTCTTCCGGAAAGTATTCCTTTTGTAAGAGTATAATCATTTTATTTTTAGCTTGTTGAAGTTCTTCCAGGGTTAAACTTCCAATTTTCCTACAGCCAGTTGATTTGCAATTGTGAATAAATCGCATTATCCAAGCTATAGTTTTACAAAATTTATCCACTCTACTAAATCTTTCCCAGGTCAGCAGATGGGTTTTTTCACTGTTCCCTACAAGATGGACCTGAATAACTTCCTGTGTTTGTGCTTCTTTCACCCATGTCCTGTCAATAGGATAGGTGTGGTTTTCTGATTTTAACCAGGGAGGTCCCTCCCACCAAAAGGAGTTATTTCTTACTTCTTCTGTCTTTTTTCCTCTAGTAATCCAGTCACTAGGGTTTTCTGAAGATGGGACGTAAGAAAAGACGATCCCCGCAGTTATAGAGTTAATTTCCAATACTCTGTTTTTCACAAATACTGGCAAATTATTCTTTGTCACTAACCATCCCAGGGCAACTTTACTATCAGACCAAATTATTATTTTCTCAAATTTATTTCCTTCAAAAGTTTCAACTATAAATTTACACAATCTTGCACCTAACAACAAAGCCATTAATTCTAATTTAGGTACAGTCAACTCTTTAATGGGTGCTACTCTACCCTTTGCCATAATCAGAGACGAAGTTTTCCCACTTGCTCGATAGGCCACACAACCATAAGCTGTTATGCTAGCATCACAGAAAATGTGGAGATAATCCGCTTTCTCCAGATTAGTGCTTCTGGAGAAGGAAATACTGAGACTTTTCTCTAAGTCATTGGACAACTCATTCCACTGTTTTAATAAAGGAACTGAAAGTAGATCATCCCATTTCAACTGCTGTTTCCACAAATCCTGCAAGAATATTCTAGCTCGTATCGTAATAGGGATAAGCACTCCTAAAGGATCATAAATTTGGGCAATTGCACTTAGAATTTCACGTTTTGTTTGACCGGTCTTAAGATGATTAGGTGTTATTGTTAGTTCATCACTAGAGATGTTCCAATTTAAGCCTAAGACTTTATAGGTTTGTTTCTCTTTTGATTTTATGTGATAGGCATCCGCGACAGTATTCAAAAGATCACTATTACTAGTCCATTCCTTTAAATACAAGTGCGCCTGTGCAAATATTTTGTTTGCACCAAAAAATAAGTCTATCAATTGATCTTCACTGTTGGACGTAAATTGAAGGTTGTCCACGTATAATCCCCCCTTCATCATATCCACCATCTCAGTACAGTTCGTATCTTTTCTAACAGCTGCCAGATGTGATTTAATAGTGGCATTCAACAGAAACGGAGAACACGTAGCACCAAACAACACCACCCTAAACCTATATATGATTAACTCGCTATTTGGATCCGTTGGGTCTTGCAACCATAAAAACCGTGTGTAGTTGCGGTCTTCTTCTCTCAATTGCACCATAAGAAATGCCTTTTCTATGTCACTAATACAAGCGTAGTTGTTAGTTCTGAACTGCAATAAGAATTTGAGCAAATCTGTCGTAATATGTGGTCCAGTCCACAGACAGTCGTTAAGACTCAATCCATTTTTACCTTGTCTCCAGGAACAGTCGAAAACTATTCTGATTGGAGTGGTGACACTATCTTTCTGTACACTATGATGTGCTAGATAATGACAATTTTCAACCGATTTGCTTTTATCTACCCTTTCAATGAACCCCCTATCCTCCTGATCCTTCAGGATTTTTTGATAGTGGTTCAGGTAGGCTTCATCTTTCTGAAATTTCGCACATTGTTGTTTAACCCGGCCCAACGCCATGCCATAATTGGATGGAAGCCTTGGCTTATTAGACTTCCATGGTAAGGCCACAACATATTGCTTCTCCATTTCAGAATATACAATGGTATTTTCAAAGTCTTCTAGAACCTTTCGATCATGTTCTCTCAATTCATTGCAGTCAATACCTACTTTATCTAAGTTCCACAAAATATCCAAATCATTCTTTACATCATTATCATATTTATGAGTAGCTTCAATTACTTCCTCGTTAATTGCTAGCTTTAACACAGTTACCTGGGTTTCCTGCACTGGAGGAGCATTACAGGACCCTGTCACAACATATCCAAATATGGTAGGTAACAATATCAATTTCCCAGCTTTTCTGAATCCGGGGTGTAAAATGTTATAGACATTATCAACGCCTACCAACATATCAATGGGTGCTTGCTTGTCCACAGGCAGATCGAAATCTTTGTCCGCTAGACAAATTTTGGTTTTACACAACGTTTTCAAATTTCGTTTAACGTTGAATTTCTTAGTATACTCTGGTAACTCGTCTACCACAATACAATCCATAATAATCAATCTACCCTTATAAGGTATGGAAACACTCACCGTCTCATACTCGTTCACAGGTTTGCTTGTCAAATAACCCCTTAAGACAATTTTCTCCATGCCTTTAGATCTATACTGCACGTCCTTAAGTGCTGACCTTCTGATAAAGGTTCGTTCCGCACAAGTGTCCAATAATCCACGAAGGCGTACTAAATGTCTTCCTTTACCCTTTAACACAATTGTGGCTGTTGGTAGAATGGACCTCTGCTTGGATTTCTGACCCTGATCACTTACGGAAAGTGTTCCAACTTGCACACCATTATTATTAGGTTTACTTGCTGGTTTATTTGCGGATTTAATTGTTGATTTACTTGGTTCGCTGGTTTACTTGGTTCGCTGGTTTGTTGTTTATCACACAACACACGATGATGTTTTAATCTACATCCGTTTCCACAACTTTGCTTTTCACAATCTACACTAAAGTGTTTATTCGATGCACACACAAAACACAATCGTAAAAACCCGAGACGACTCAGTCTCTTATCCCTACTGGCATAAGTTTTACACTGTGTCCACCAGTGTTCGCCTTCACACAATGCACATTTTCTTGCTTGTTGAGAACTAAATTTATTCACATTTCCTTTACTCTTAGGTCTAACAGATTGTGATTGATTCACTGTGAATGTAGATATTGTTGATAGAGTTCCAGGTTTATTTACATCCACTGAGACGAAAGATCTTAGATTGTGAATTTCTTCTTCTAGATATTTCTTAAATGTGTCAAATACTAGCCAATCATCTCCACATCTGCGTTTTACAGTTTCACTAACACTCTTAGGCAACTTACCATAAAGCAAAATAGTGTAAAGCTCATTCAACTCCAGGTTTTCACTCTCCAACGATCTTATCGAGCATTCAAAATTTGCTCTGAATGTTTGCAATGATTCTGAATTAGCAGATGGAGATTCCATTTCTAGTAATCTTCTTACCAGAACTCGCTTGATCTCATCCCTTTTCCCATAAGTGGCTTGGAGAAGAGATATAGCTTGTGAATAATTCGCAGCTTCCAACTTAAATCCTGAAATCAATTTTAGAGCATCTCCTGTGAGTAAGCTTTGCAGATATGAAAATTTCTGAATTGGCTCCAAGTCCCCTCGCTGGTGTACCGACACATTGTACAATTCCCAGAAGGAATTCCACTCCAACACATCTCCAGTATAATGTGGGAGATCCAATTTCGGCAATCTAATATTAATCTTAGGTGTGGTCGGAGGATTTCCAGGAGAACCGCTTCCTGATATCGCTGTTATGGCATTGATCAACTTATACCAATGTTCCCCAATTACTACTTCATACTCTGCTTGCTCTTCCACCTCATTCATTCGTTCTTCTTCAGTGGTTAAAGCTAATATCTTCTCATTCATTCTTGCACAGTCTTCATTTGTTTTATAAATAAATCTTTAATTGAAGACAATGTATTGACATTACCTGCAGCAATAGCAGAGTCTATCTTATTTATCCATTTGGTGATTACACCCTTGTAACCACCTCGTGACCTCACCAAAGCTTCTCTGTCCGTCATTTTCCCAATGATAATTATCAAATCAGCTAAAACCAATAAAAATTTTCAAATTTTCAGCAATTTCAACAAACAATGGTTTATGCAAAATATACAATTTAAGTATTTTCAACAATTTTCAATTTAATATATAACCACCCCATTAAATGCAATTAATTAACACACTTCAAGAGAAATTCACTTCTTCAAAACTTACCACAATAATTATATACAACTTATAACTAATGCAATGCTAGATGCGTAGTCCCTTATCCCCACCCCACTTGGTCCACTTATGCTATTACCATTCTCCTGAATCAGCATCACTGCTGACTCTTTCATATATTCTTCCCGCCAGTGTTTCAGAGGCTTCTTGAGTTAAATGAACTCCATCATTGCCTAGATCCTTCTCAGTGAGACCATTATTAATGATATAATAACCGGTTGACTTACGTAGCCTTTGGTTCAACCTATTTCGACTTCTTCGATATTCGTTATAGATTACATATCTCAGGCTTGTACGGGGTTCCACAGTAACGATATAGACTATCTTTACTCCATCCACATTGGAGATATCATTTGCAAGTTCTATGATATTATTCCTAATATCATTTGTTGATTCAGCATCTTCACTATCTATATCATTACTTCCTACAAAAAGCACAACTGCCTCTGCTTCACACCCCTTTACTTCTTCAGATGTGATATCATAACAAGTAGCACCACCTATTGAGTGTGTTATAAAATAAAGGGTTTCCTCTTCTTCATTTATTTTATCAAAGGCACTTTCCATTTTCCTTACCTGAGAATGTCCTAGGATCAGCACTATGCGTTTTTCTGTTTTTGTCATTTTCATTATCTGACATTTCTATGTCATTTCTACGCCTGATGTTTCTATGTCCAACATTGTTAATTCACTAAACTGTTCACTAAAGGAGAAAAATAGACCAAGCAAGGATGTAGGAAGGAACTACCTAATAATTATTTAGTGCATTATGTATATTATTTGCAACAGCACAACTATATTAAATTCCTTCCCATAGAGTTTTCGTTTTAAACAAACTTCAACTTAGCTGCTCGGTCATTAACAAGATGGCCGCCTGTGCGACAACATTATTCTTTATTAATGCCGAGACCAGCTTAACCCATAAATGGATGCCCGATCATTGACAAATGGCCGCCGTGTGCGACAACGATATTATCAATGTCAGTGCAAACTTACTAACACAACTCGAAAATTTCACCATAGGAAAGAACCAATTTATTAACTTCACTTTCAACTATTAATGAATTACCGAAATTCAACTTTCCAAAATTATTATTTCCACTTTAAATTATTTTTCAATAAAAATCACAACTAGTGGAAATTAATTTTCATACTTAAATGTTTTCAATTAGTGGCAACGATTAACACTGATCAATTCAAAATGTATAACGCATATAAAATTTTCAATCACTTAAGAGAAAGTTAAATTTTTTTTTCAAATACAAATTTCAACTTTTCGTCGTCGTAAATAGTCAAAATATAGTTAAACTTTTCTGAATCTAAAGAGAACGAGGTTACCAATTCAAATTCCTACTCGTGATTTCCTGCTACGATTGAAAATTACAAACGAAATCTCAAAATGAAATTTTTCAGAATAAGTTCATTAATCACTCAATTATAACAGATTATCATTAAATATTATCAAAATTTTAAATACAATTAACAATCAAATAGAGTGCAAACTACTAAAGGGAATGATAATCTCTTACTCACCAATTTTCCTCATATGTTTCACGGCAAAAAAAAAAAAAAAAAAATACGGTGTCAACGTTTTCCTGAATTGCCAATACCGACCTAGTCATAACAAACCCGACAAAACGAACACTTTCTCATGAAACTCAATATAGGTAAAAACATCTATAAACATTCACCTATAAACACCAATATCAAAGTTAAAAATATGCGTTATCAATCAGTTACCAATTATCAATCATCACCCGCAATAATCCTGGTCACGGCACCATTTATATATTTACTCAAAAGAATCCAAAATAGTAAACATATAGAATATTCAATCAATATGAAAACCTAAATTTACCCTGATTTGGTTCGCATATTACCAGGTTCATTAACAGATTTCAAGGATTCTTTTCTGTTCCTTTCATTCAATAAATCGAGAATTTGCGTTGTGTTCATGTATACAATTTAATTTACCATATCCTGTGATCGTATAAAATCATTGTTTGACCAGAAATAGATTATTTATATTTATTACTAACCTTAAAATATTTATTGTAAAATTTCCTATCCGGCAACCCGAAGAATAATCCTATTCATTTTACAAATGCCTGCCAGTAACAATATCTATAGTGCATGCATGCCCTTCAATATTATCACCTCAACAAAACACTTATAAAATCGTAAACTTAGCTGTAGCACATGATGGTAAGAACTCCTCTCGAAGCTGTGTTAATTCCTTCCCCCCTACTTTACGAGATACCGTAGGGTAACAATGACCCTCACTGTTAAACAACTGAGCCGGTACTGTCCGATTCTAACTCAAATCAGTCAGAGCTGACTGAAGTCCACGCATTGCGCGACCGCATTTACTAAAAACGACAATCCAATTAACAACTCGTTAAAGATTGCTTAGAGTCAAACAACCATTGAGTGTATTTTACTCTTCAAAAACACTTGACACAAAGAAATATTATATTATTACAAACAATTCAATACAACTTATATAATTTTCTACAGTCTAAATAAATGTTCATAATATTTCACAAACAAAAGAAAGCACATCCCGCATTGCATAATGTTCATAAAAAGGTATTTCAAAACCTTACAAAATAAAAGATAAATGACTGCTTACTGGTCTTTATAAATGGGCATGATACGCATCCACAAATATGTTGTCGTTGCCCTTAAGATGCGATGATTCCATCTTGATAAAGGGGCAGCTACAGACGCAAAATTTCGGCAGGACCTCCTATAATATGAAACCATACCCAAGAATCTTTTAAGAGATTTCCTAGTCTTGGGTTCTAGGTAATCAAGTATGGTGCTGACATCGGCAGTTTTAGGCCTAGCATTACCTCCACCAACAATATGCCCCAAGTAGGAAACAGTAGCCTGACCAAATATGGACTTTTTCAAATTGACTTTTAACTTAGCTTCCCTTAATCTTTCCAAGAGCTTGATCAAACGCTGCATATGTTCCTCCCACGAATCTCCTACTACCACTATATCATCTAAATATGCATATACTCCTTCTAAACCCCGGATTGTGTAGTTAATAATACGTTGAAATGTGGAGGGTGCATTGGTTAAGCCAAAGGGCATTACGGGTACCTCATACTGAAATAACCCAAAAGGGGTTATAAAAGCAGATATAAGCTTTGCTTTAGACATTAACTCTACCTGATAATACCCCTTGAGGAGATCTATTTTTGTTACTTGCTTAGCCTGGCCCACCGAGTCTATGAGGTCACCTAGCCGTGGTAAAGGGTAACTATTCTTAACAGTAACAGACTTTACTCTCCTGTAATCTGTACATAGTCACATACTGCCATCCTCCTTTGGTACCAACAGACAGGGAGAATCCCACAGTGACTTGCTAGGTTTAGCTAATCCAGCTCTCAGAGGATAGTTTACTTCTTCTCTCAGTACTAGTTTCTTGGCGGGGCTGATGCAGTAAGGGTGCTGCCGTATTGGAGTAGTTCCTGGTAGAAGGTCTATATCATGGGTGAGAACTGTGCATCGACCTGGATTTTCCCCATACAGGTCCAAGCAAGAGTTAATGAGGTTTTGGAGTTCCTGTGACTGATGAGAAGAAAGATGCTGCAAGGAATATTTTATGTCTTTTGGAGCAGCACAATTGTCTACTGAACGCCAAGAATGAACAAAATCAGGTTCACTTACTTCAGGTGTCTGAAGCTTATTAAAATTAATGCTTACAATTTTGTCTCCACAACCAGTTTCAGAATTCCTTGAATGATACCTTTTAAGCACAATTACATGGATAAGTTGAGTTTTTTCTTCTATCAGGAGTTTCAATCACATATGTATTTCTGAGCTTCGGACCTATGTCACCCGGTGAAATTCCATCAAGCACGAATTTCTAGGTATAAACATTGCTAAATATACCAGAGAAAAAAGCTATTACGAATGCTGGGTTACTACCCCCAGATCGATCATCTAAAATGAAATAGACGTCGGTATAGGTAAGGGTGAGTGAATATTGCCACTGCCACAGGACTGTACTCTGTAGACAACCCAATGTCAAAAACCCCGGAACGTGAAGGGTCAACCCAACGCCAGCACTCACCTGACCGCCAACCGATGACCCCAGCGCCATCTGTACCCATTCCATTCTAGCACACGTTGTTGACCACACGTTTTTTCTTGTGCTCGATATTTTGTGCCTTTATTTGGATTACCATGTCTTCCAGTGAATTCACCGCTACTAAGTTAAGTATCATCTTCTTGTGGGGTTTTCTTGTTATTGAGGCTTTTATTTGGCCCTTAATTTAATAATTACAGGGTCAAATATCCGGCGTTCCCCTGCGTTTGCTTTGCCTCCGCCATGGTGACCTTGGGGTACGCCTTTGCAGCTTGTTTCTGCAGAGGTTTCTCTGGGTCATTTACATTTTCCTCATGTTTCATATTTACCACCTTCAGGAAGTTCCTTTTGGAGGTATTTTTCTGCGTCGGGCGGGATCTGGTGCCAGTATTAGTATCTTCTCATTGGGGAGGCTTCCTCCTGCTATTTTGTTTCTTTAATTCCTTTCTTGCGTGCACCCGGCTCTCGCGTGAGTAGAATTTGTACTCCAAGGTGGTACTATCTTGCTGTCAGTTTTTCTGAATTCTGGTATAATGGATGACATGGATATTTATGGATTTAATTTTACCCTGGCTTGGCGTCAGGAGCGGCCATTTTGGTTGCCCACTTCCTGTTCGCCTCGCTCTGTTAGGCCATACCCCTAGCATAAGTTTTTATTGTTTTATATATTTGAATTATATTACATGTAATTGTGTTATTTTGGTTAACTTTAGCAGTACATATCAGCGTTTAGTGATCCTAGCCTAGCCCTCTCGTTCCAATCGGTGGGTTAGGCTGTTTAGGTTAAGCTTTTTTCCTTGTCTCAGCTTCCTTCTCTCCCGACTGTGTCGCTTGAGTCGCGGAGGAGGCGTGGGTTGGTTGAGGGAGTTCCTGGTTCGTTGTTCCATCCGACCGTGCCGCTTGTTTTGGGTGTGCTTGGGCCTCTGAGACCCCCTCCTCCACCTATGGGGGGAAGGATCTCCACAGTATCTTGCCCTTCTGCCCTATGTGTCGGTTGTCGGTTGGCCTTCTGCACGGGAATTTCTCTCCCTTCCCCTCCCCTTCCTCCCCTCTCATCCCTTCTCCCTGTCTGGGCTTTGCCTTCAGGGAAAGGTGAGAGTTTGGGTTGCTGTAGGCTTGTGTTATTAGCCTGACCTCCCTTAGTACTTTTGGCTGGTGTCTTATCCTCCCTGCGCGTGGGAAGTCGATACGCTAGTTTCGGCGCCCCGTGGGGAGTTTCGGTCAGTGTCTGGGGATTTCCTCCATCCACTTGGCCTCTATCCCTTGACTCCACCATTTGTTTCTCCCTCCCTGCTAAAGCTTGTGGTGTATCATCCCCTCCCCGCGTGTGGGACGTCGGTCTCTTACGGCCATCACCCCGTGGGGGGCCTAGTCCGGTTCCCAGTTGAGTGTCACCCATCCTCCTGGCCTCCGTATTAGCTTCACCCACTTCGCTAGTGTCTCGTTTGTTCGCCTTCCTCCGGGTTTGGTTGAACTCCGGACACATCCAGGGTTATGCTCTTCCTAACTGATCCCGTTCCGCTGGTCTCCGGTCCTCCCGTTGCTCTCGTGCCTGTTACCACTCCGGTGGTCTTGGTTTTCAGTAGGTTGGCTTGATTCACGCCTCGTTCTCCCATATGTGTGGGAACTGATTTAGTAGTGAATTCACTCCGCCCCCTCCGCTGTACCAGTGGCGGAGGTAACGGGATATCTGAGGTTTCCGCACCGGAACATCACGACCAGCTGTGTACTGCTATCCCATGTCGTTAACCATTTATTTCCCTGCCGGACTCCGGCAGCAATCCCTTTTTATATTTATTCTATTTTATGAGTTGCATGTCTTAGGTTAAGGTGTTCTATTTCCGTCGGAAAGTCTCCGGCGTTCCTTAACTTTATGGTCATGTATTACTTTTAATTTGCTTCACCGTTCCGCCGGGCTACTCCGACAGGTCCAGTAATTAACTATTCGCATGTCCCATTACCTGCTCTAGTTTAAGGCCCCTATCTCCGCCGGGTCTACTCCGGCGCGCCTTAAGTTAGCATACTCATGTACTGTCTATCCACTTACAGATGGTACGCTGTCAGGAGGCCAGGTGTACTGCAGTGCTGCACCAGCCCTACAGTCATGTTGTCTGCCGCTCCCACTCCGGGTGTGCAGTCCGGGTGCGGGATTTGATCATTTGGCACCCGGACGGCTGTGAAGTTTGCTACGCTCTGTATGAGCAGGTTCAGGACGAGTCGGTAAACTTAAAGTTACTGCCTTTAGTTTACCCGTTTGCTTTGCTTTTTTAGTGAATTATAAGGTTCTTGACATATCCCTTATATATATATCATTTCTCTTAGTGTCCGGTTTAGTAAGTCCTTGTTTTCTTCCAGGCCGACCAGACTTCTCGTGATGCTTCCTTGGCCACCCTTAGGGCTTGGGTGGGTGGCTTTGGGAGGAATGTCCCGTTGGGGAAGCCATATGTGCTTTCAGAGATCATCTGCAACCTCCTCTACCCCGGCGCCCGGATCGCTGTGGCTGTTCCTTCCGAAGTCGCCGCCCCCTTGATTGAACAGATCCGGGTAGAGACTCAGCCCTCCCAGGATGACAGCTTGTACTTGGAAGTATCGGAGGAAGTGGCGGCCATCAATCTCGACTTGGAGCCTATGAATACCGAACCGGACCAGGAGATAGGTAGGGAGGTAAGTGAGGCAGGGGGAGCGGGCACCCTTTTTGATTCCACTTCATCTTCAACATCTTCTTTCAGGGTTTCCAAAAGTCTTCTTACCTTGAGGACAGGTCAAGATCGGCTGTCCCCAAGGTGAAAAGACTTTGAAGTTGAAAGGCTATAAGTCCTCAACCTCCCGCAAGGCAACTCCTTTCCTCCTGTGAAGCCACGGGCTGCTAGTCCGGTGGCTTCCACAAGCAAAACCACTCCCTGTTAAGGGGTCGAGATCTAGGACAGCCAAGGCTAGCCCTCCTCTTCTGCCTGCTTTTATCCAGAGGCATTCGCAGATATACTGCTTAAGAAATTTAACAAAAAAGTTGATGCGAAGTTGGATAAGCTCACGGAAAGGCTGCAGAGCCAGGAGAGTATGCTCTCCGGGTTCATGAGCTCCGGTGGTTCATCACTGTCCCACCCCATTCCGGATGCCTCCACTCTTCCTCCCTTTGACAAGGGAAATCCTTGGCGTTTGGCCCTTCATGCTCCCCTAATTAGCCTAGCTTCAGGTGCCAGGATATCGGAGCTGTCCGCTCTCTCTAGAGGTGCGAATCGTGGATTTCCTCCCGTCAGGAGAAGTTCTTCTTTCCCCGGATCAGAAGTTTTTAGCAAAAAATGAAGACCCTCAGGTTAGGTGGTCTCCTTGGAAGGTTATTCCTCTTCCACAGGATCCATCTTTATGTCCAGTTACTACCCTAAGGGCTTATTTACAGGGAACTTCTCAGGTTTTGTCTGGTCCTCTTTTTATCAGGGGAAAAAGGAGGAACGCTTTCCTTAAAAGCTATCAGACAACAGATTCTTTATTTCATTAAACAGGCTAACCCGGATTCAGTACCTAAGGTTCATGATATCCGAGCAGTGGCCACCTCCACTAATTATTTTCATAATATGAATTTTGAAGAGCTTAAAAAGTATACGGGTTGGAAATCTCCATCAGTGTTTAAGCGCCACTATCTTAAATCACTGGAAGCTCTGAAGTTCCCTACAGTGGCTGCAGGGAGCATTGTCCCTCCGCCCTAGTTAATTAATATTTTCACCCTGTCTTCTTCCCTCCCGCCTGCCTGCCTCATTTATTTACCCTGCCATCTTCTCCTAGGTCAGGCATGCTTCACAGCCTGACTCCTGATATTGTGATGTTGTACATTTTTTATGGTGTTAGTCTTTAAGTCTTTGACATGTTATATTTTTGTGATTTAGTCTTAAGTCAGTGGGTACCTTTATATATGTTTCATTGTTAACTTTAGTCTTGGTACCTTCCAACTGTTGTCTTGATTGTTATCCCTAATTATTATTCAATCTTACTGTTCATGCTCCTTTTTGTATATTTTTGATAGTGGGATAATTAAAACTAATTTAGTACTGGTGCTTTTATATATGTCCACCTATCTACTTGTCCCTTTTAGACTTTCACCAAGCTTAGTATGTTTCTCTGTTATGATTTCACCGGGTGACACAGGTCCGAAGCTCAGAAAAGGGATTTTGACAAAGGAAAATCTATTTCTGAGGGAGGACCTGTGTCACCCGTGACCCTCCCAGATTCAGTTTCCCCTGCTAGGCATACCAAGCTTGTTAGGGGTGCTAGCCTGGAATGGGTACAGATGGCACTGGGGTCATCGGTTGGCGGTCAGGTGAGTGCTGGCATTGGGTCGCCCTTCACGTTCGGGGTTTTGACATTGGGTTGTCTACAGAGTACAGTCCTGTGGCAGTGGCAATATTCACTCACCCTTACCTATACCGACATCTATTTCATTTTAGATGATCGATCTGGGGGTTGTAACCCCAGCATTCCTAATAGCTTTTTTCTCTGGTATATTTAGCAATATTTATACCTAGAAATTCGTGCTTAATGGAATTTCACCGGGTGACACAGGTCCTCCCTCAGAAATAGATTTTTCCTTTGTCAAAATCCCTTTGTTATTAACCCATTCCTGTCCAATTGACGTAATATTACGCAACAACCCCCTACCCCCCTTCTTTTCTGACTGACGTAATTTTACGTAAAATTTACCAACCTTTTTCATACGTCTGGTAGGGGTAAATTTTTTTTATTTTCGAACAGTTGGTGGTTTCCATAGGCTAAAGCATACCTTGGACCGTGTAACTCAGGCATCGATACGCCAGGCAAGCAGTCCGTATACTGCGCATGCGCAAATCCCTGGCATAGTAAATTTCTCACAATGAAATCAACTGATCCTACCCACGTTTCTCTCTCGTATCTTACATTTTTTTTTTTATAAAATGTAGGATTACATTATTGGAAACACTGTTTCGTATCCTCTATTTTCTATAAATTTTTTAGTTCCTCTACTGTGCATGCGCAAATCCATGGCGTAGTAAAATTCTCACAATGACATCAGCTGATCGCACTCCACGCAGGCCTGGCAGGCCACACTTCTGTCAGAGACCATGCGTACAAGGTTGGGTAAACACGTGTGGCTGTTTACATACAGCGACGTCAATCGAGAACAGTTTCAACATGCTTTCGCAAAGTTTTTACGGTAAAACTAGCGGAAAACGCAAGTTAGTGCATCACATAAGAGACGTCTGGATTTTAGGCAGGGCTCTGAATCTCATTTTTCATTATCATATATATCGATATTTAGAGAATTTTGTTGGCTTTCTCATAAAAATAATTCATTCACCTAACTGTTATAGCTTTTGAGCTACGAACGATAATGTTGACAACAGTAACATTTTTTTCTTTTCGAACAGCTTATAACGTCAAAATGAAACTGTTGCTGTTACCAAAGCCATTGTTCTTGACTCTCACTTTATTCCTCAACCTTTCCTCTACATTTTTGTATATTTACAAAGTAATTTCTATGAAAAATCTGAGGTAGGGCTCTTCAAAAAAATTATCTAGCGATAATTCTCACCGTATGCCTGGCGCGCTCTGTTTTTCTTACCCACTTTTCTATCAATTTTTCACCAACCGGACTTATTCGTTTTTCATTGTTTTATATATCAATATTTAGAGAATTTTCTTGGCTTTCTCATAAAAAATAATTAATTCGCCTAACTGTTATAGTTTTTGAGCTACGAACAATAATGTTGACAACGGTAACATTTTTTTTCGTTTCAATCAATTTATAACGTCAAAATGAAACTGTTGCCGTTACCAAAGCCATTTTTCTTGACTCTCACTTTATTCTACAACTTTTCCTCTACATTTTCGTATATTTACAAAGTAATTTCTATGAAAAATAACCGAGATAGGGCTCTTCAAAAAAAACTTTTTTCTAGCAATAATTCTCACCATGCGCCAGGCAAATCGCTCTGTTTCTTACCCTCTTTTCTATCAATTTTTTCACCAGCTGGACTTATTCGTTTTTCATTGTTTTATATATCAATATTTAGAGAATTTTCTTGGCTTTCTCATAAAAAATAATCCATTCGCCTAACTGTTATAGCTTTTGAGCTACGAACGATAATGTTGACAACAGTAACATTTTTTTTTGTTTCAATCAATTTATAACGTCAAAATGAAACTGTTGCCGTTACCAAAGCCATTTTTCTTGACTCTCACATTATTCTTCAACTTTTCCTCTACATTGTCGTATATTTACAAAGTAATTTCTATGAAAAATAACCGAGATAGGGCTCTTCAAAAAAAACTTTTTTCTAGCAATAATTCTCACCATATGCTGGGCAGAGCGCTCTGTTTCTTGCCCTTTTTTCTATCAATTTTTTCACCAGCTGGTCTTATTCGTTTTCCATTCTTTTATATGTCGATATTTAGAGAATTTTGTTGGCTTTCTCATAGAAAATAATTCATTCACCTGACATTCGTAGTTTTTGGGTTAGGAACGAAAATATAAAAATAAGTAAAGATTTTTTTTTTTGTGAACTCACATTTTTTTGTATTTAGAGGGCTGGGACTCTTATTCTGACTATTCCACCATAAAATATAAACATTTAGAAAAAAAGGACAGCAAAATGAACGTTGTTGGCATAAAATTTCTATTTTTGCTGAATTTTCAGAAATAATTATTTTTCGCACTGTCGAGCGCTCCCAGACACATCGGGGCTCATGTGCCCTCAGTGATGTGATAACTATGCAGATATGAAAGGGTTAACAGTTTTAATTACCTCATATGGACCAAAGAACTTTGATGTAAAGGGTGACCCAGAGATAGGAAAATATGCCAACACCAGATCCCCTGTATTAAATTTTCTAATTTTTGCTTTCCAATCATGAAGGTCTTTCATCTTCATCTGAGCTTTACATAGATTTTCACTGGCTATTTTAGGGACCTTGGAAAGGGTTTCTTTTAATTTCTCCAAGTATTGCTGTACAGTTGCAGTCTGGTTAGAGCTAGGAGGTTTCAGCCATTCATCTTTAATTAATGCAAGGAGCCCTCTTAATAATCTTCCATAGACCATCTCAAAAGGCGAAACCCCAAGTGATTCCTGGGGTGACTCACGTATGGCAAACAACAAATATTTAATTCCCTCATCCCAATCAAGACTACTTGCTAAACAAAACTTCCTCAACATGCTTTTAAAGGTCTGATGCCATCGTTCAAGGATTTCCTGAGATTCCGGATGATATGCGGATGATAAACTATGATTAATATTCAACTCCTTAAAGATTTTGGAAAAGAGATTGCTTGTAAAATTAGAACCACAATCGGTCTGGATATCCTTTGGGATCCCATAAGTAGAAAAGAAACTAAAAAGGTGTTTTACAATATTTTTAGCAGATATATTCTTAAGAGGAATGGCCTCTGGAAAACGGGTGCTGGGACACATGAGGGTTAATAAATACTGGTTACCACCTTTTGTCTTGGGTAAGGGTCCAACACAGTCTATTACTAATTTCTCAAAGGGCTCGTGTGGAACTAACACAGGCTGTAAAGGAGCTTTAGGAATTACCTGGTTAGGTTTGCCAGCTGTTTGGCATACTTGACATGTCTTTATGAAATCTCTTACATCCTTCCTTAAATTAGGCCAATAGAATTCATCAAGTATCTTGTAATAAGTTTTATAGTTTCCCAAATGACCACCTGGACCCGCGTGTGCAACTTCCATTATATGACTACGTACTGAAGTAGGGACAACTATTTGGTATTTTTCCACTCCATGTGTCAAGATTTCAATAGTTCGGGGGGCGGTAAAAGCGCATTAAGATATCATTATTATGATAAAAAGGAGATTTATTCAAAAATTTCATATCAACAGACTTATCATGCAAATAATATAAAGATGGATCAGACCTCTGAGCAACTATAGTTTATCCCTAGACATTGTATTACTTAAAAGATCTCCATCTACTTCAACTTCAAGGACATCTGCTTTTTCTCCAGCTTGGGATTGAGTAACTATATGGGTTGGGGCTTGGTCAGTATCTACTTTCTCATCATTCGTGTCATTCATTGGAATATCAGAGACAATCAAATTTGGAATTATTAATTTCCCAGCTAAATCATTGCCTAATAGCAGTGCAACCCTTCTACTGGCAATTCTTTATCAATCACCCCTAGTTCAACTTTTCCTTTTACAAGCGGACAATCAAGGTAGACATTTGCAAGAGGAATTGTTGATATTCCAGTTAGAGCCTTCACAACAACTTTCTCACCAGTTAGATTCTTCTTAACATTTGGTAAAGCCTTATTATACAACAAAGTTAAAGCAGCCCTAGTGTCTCTTAATATAGTGACCTTATTCATTTGTCCTTCCTCCCCCAAGGCTATTAACCCTTCAGACTTAAAGTCATCAAACACATCAGATACATTTGCACACACATGCGAAACAGGTTTACTTAGGGAGGTTGGAAAACTTACTTTAGGTTGCATAAAAGAATTGCGGAATTTATCAGATCCTTTACATTTAGGTTCTTTACAATTATGAATTGTATATCCCTCTCTCTTACAATAACTACATTTAACCTTGTCAGGAACTTTAGGATTATCATCCAAAATCTGTTGGGGTTTTACTGAAACTGGTTTTACAAGTCTCAGGTCATTTATTGGGAACAAACCTCTGGACTAATGAATAAGTATCAGCCAAGGAAGCAGCCTTCAATAAATTCTTTTCTTGCCTGTCTTCGATATACAGCATTACATTAGGGGGAAGTTTCCTTTTAGATTCTTCGAGAACAATTACATTCATTAGGTCATCAAAAGTAGTTACTTCGGCACACTTAAGCCATTTCTTAAAAGCTCTAAGCTTGTCAGAAGCAAATTCTAGAAAAGTTTGAGTGTTGGATTTGCATAGGTTACGAAATGCCTGTCGATATCCTTCCTCTGTTACGGAAAATGCATCTAAAATTGCCTTTTTGACGTGTTCATAGTCATTAGTATCGTCTAGATGCCTAACAACCGTAGCAGCTTTCCCTGACAATTTAGGTTTAATGAGCCATACTCACTGTTCAATACGCCAATTAAGATGCTGAGCAGTTTCTTCAAATATCCTAAAATAATCTTCTGGATCGAACTCTGTGAAGAGGGGAACTAATTTTATATTTTTTGTCAAGTCAAAAGGTAATGATTCTTTTTCAGATTGTCTATATTTGAGATTAATACCAGCCTTCTCTTGTTCCACCTTAAGAGCTAAACTAGCTTGTAATTCTAACCTAGTTTTCTCCATTTCGTCTCTAGAAGCCTGCAAAGATAATTCTTCTTGTTTTACCTTAACAGCTAAACTAGCTTCTAATTCTAACCGAGCTTTCACCATTTCAAGCTTTTCTCTTTCTTCTCGTAGAGATGACTCCCTTTTCTCTCTTTCTTCTTTTAGAGATAACTCCATTTTCTCTCTTTCTTCTTTTACAGATAACTCCATTTTCTCTCTAACAGCTCATAAAGCTAATTCTTCTTGTTTTAAAGATAACTTCGCTTTTTCATGCTCTACTGCAAGACGTTCAAACTCTAGCTTTTGTTCAACTGTGATGAAAGTAGTTTCTGGAACAAGATACTGTCTAGCCTCAATACCCCAGGACCCAATATGCATATAATGCTCTATTATAACCTTCCTAATCTCAGACTTACGCATGCTAGAACATACATCAATGTTTAAATGCCTAGCTATTTCAATTAAGTCTGATTTCTTAGCACAGGTTATAGTGTGCAATTCAGAAGAAGGATCGGCCACAAACTTTTGTGTATCAAATTTCACCATTGTGGGAAAAAAAAGGAAACTTCAAAAATGATGGAAACAACCAAATTAAAGTTTTACACTGGTTAAATTAGGACCATAATTATTAGCTAAGTAATAACCACGAAAGTATAAACCTCAACACAGATTAAAAACAAAAGGCTTATACACAAACATCTTAAATATTTGAAAACTGAATAAGGACGCACTAGAAGTATTTCACCCCCGGTTCTACCCGAAATGAAGTCAAAAGGAAGCACAATGGCTCAGCTAACAACTGTAACTTACTCCACCTCGATTAGAATGGTAACTTTACATATATATGTCAGGCATTGCAAAAGATTCATTCTATACCCCATGGACAAAATGAATAACGCATGGTACTGGTATCTATGGACCCAGGGAAAGACTATACGCATGTGAAAGTCACAAAGTAATAAGATATATAAGGAACTTGTAAACAATGGAACAGCAGATTAACTAGTTAACCAACACACAGTCTCGGTTGGGAAAGAAAAAGGGAGGGTAAAAACCATTACACAGTCACCGGCAGACATTTACAATACAGAACGGCCGTTTTCTGTCACCGAGAATTTACACACAATAATGTAAATAAATTATTCGGTCTAGCAAACACAAAAAACAGTCACCTAACGAAGTAGAATTCAGAATGTTTTCATCAAATAAGGTTGAATAACAAATTACTGATTAAATGTAAAACCACTATCAACTGACAATTAACGAGGTTGTCAAATAGTATATCATATAAAGATAATATCATCCTGGTCAGTCCCCCATTATATTGTTACAGATATAATAGACATTGTATTACTCAAAGTAAAGTTAATTTTATACCCTTACGTTCAGTAGACTATATCAATAAAGAAATATAAAAAAGTAAGTGAATGATAATACGACAGTACAAAAGTTACATATTATTTATTTACAAATTATTAACAGCAAACTAGAAAACAAGAAAAGTAAATTATCATGAACTGGAAACCTTAGAACAAAATACAATTTATTATTCAACCCTTACAATACAAAACTTATACTTATGCTATTGACATGTCAAACAAGGTAAACTGCTTCCCTGCCGGATACCAGGTTCTGGTGAGCTGAGTGGAGGCTGACGATAGAAGTGAAACAGTAGTCGTAGAAATGTAGGTTGGGTGGAGATAGAGTAAAAGCAAGGAGTTTAAAAACAGGAATAACCACTACTTAGGAATGACAATAGAAAAATAGTATATGAAGGGAAACAGACAAAATATAAACACGAAACTTAATTATACAATAAAATGTTGAAGGTGTTTTATATATATATATATATATATATATATATATATATATATATATATATATATATATATATATGTATATATATATATATATATGTATGTATATATATATATATATATATATATATATATATATATATATATATATATATATATATATATATATATATATATATATATATATATATATATATATATATATATATATATATATATATATATATATATATATATATATATATATATATATATATATATATATATATATATATATATATATATATATATATATATATATATATGTATGTATGTATGTATGTATGTATGTATGTATGTATGTATGTGTGTATGTATATATATATATATATATATATATATATATATATATATATATATATATATATATATATATATATATATATATATATATATATATATATATATAGGCAGTCCACCGTTTATGAACCAGGGTCCGGGGAATCAGGACTTACTGACGTTCTGAGGTTCAAGATGCTTTTCAGATATATTCATCAGAAATTATTTCCCGTTTACAACGCATGTTCCAGGGTTCTGACGCATCGTCGGCAGAAGACGCCGCGATCCAACGGAAGAAATATGGCTCCAAAACGGCAGAATAAAAATTTGGAGGTTTTTGATGAAAACTCAATAAAAATGCAGTTTACATCGTTTTCAATACACCCAGAGTATATTAAAAACACCTGAGGTCAGGTTTTCTTAGGATTTTTGACAATTTTCCGTCATGGTGATTTTTCACTAAAAATTTTTATGATGATTTTATAAAATAGACGAATTGGCATAAGAACGGAACCCCGTAAATAGTAAACCAGGGACTGCCTGTATATATATATCTAAATATTATATATATATATATATACATATATATATATATATATATATATATATATATATATATATATATATATATATATATATATATATATATATATAAATATATATATATATATATATACAGGTATATATATACATATATATATATAATATATATATATATATATATATATATATATATATATATATATATATATATATATATATATATATATATATATATATATATATATATATATATACATATATATATATATATATATATATATATATATATATATATATATATATATATATATATATATATATATATATATATATATATATATATATATATATATATATATATATATATATATATATATATATATATATATATATATATATATATATACATATATATATATATATATATATATATCTAAAGGTATATATATATATACAGTGAACTGCCCAGTATTCATGGGAATCGTCCCACACCCCCAAAATAGGTCAAACCCACGAATGCTTAAAACCCTCTAAAAACACTTAGAACTGCCCATTTTGATAGCTTAAACCAAGAAAAACCCTGTAAAAATGCTTATACCTGAGTATTTTAATAGTTTTATCACAAAAAGTGCATTTATTCATGAAAATTATGTGAAAATACAGTAATTAGTGAATATTTCTCAGTGAAAAATACCACGAATGGGCAAATTTTCTGCAAAAAATGGCTAGATATGTTCCACAGAGAAACCTGAAAAATCGTGAGTCCATGAACCATAAGAACGCTTGAATAAAGGGGGTTTACTATATATATATATATATATATATATATATATATATATATATATATATATATATATATATATATATATATATGTATATATATATATATATATATATATATATATATATATATATATATATATATATATATATATATATGTATATATATATATATATATATATATATATATATATATATATATATATATATATATATATATATATATATATATATATATATATATATATATATATATATATATATATATATGTATATATGTATATATGTATATGTATATATGTGTATGTATGTATGTGTGTATATATATATATATATATATATATATATATATATATATATATATATATATATATATATATATATATATATATATATATATATATATATATATATATGTATATATGTATATATATATATATATATATATATATATATATATATATATATATATATATATATATATATATATATATATATATATATATATATATATATATATATATATATATATATATATATATATATATATATATATATATATAAACTCCTCGTATTTGTGGGGATGCATACCACAACCCTCCCCCCTCACAAATATTTAAAACCCGCAAATATTTAGAACCCTTCTAAAAACACTTAGAACTGCCAATTTTGATAGTTCAAACATACAAATAATAAAAATGCTTATACAGGTATTATCCTACATACTATGGGGTTAGGTTCCAAAAATCCCATCGTTTGCTGGAAAAGGCGTATCTCGAATATAGCCTAGCCTACACTAAGGTATTCAGTACCATGTACAGTACAGTATACACATATGGTAGCCTAGCCTACACTATAAATTATATTCTATACATACATGGTATACTAATTATTAATATCAGCTAATTCTGGAGGTTCATGCAGATTTACTTATGATAATTTAATACAAAGAGAAACTGAATAAAAAACAAGAATTATCTTAGCCTACACTATGGTATATCATATACATATACAGCAGCGTAGCCTACATTATACTGCACTCTGTATTCACATATCATATTATAAAAACATCAACATAATGAATATGCATCTTTTCCCTGGATCTTTTAAAATGTTATACAGTACCTTAATTCACTGTATCCAATAATACTGTATATATTCTTATATTGCTTTTGTATTATAAGTTGCTATCATAGCGATCAATGTTTAGGTTTGGAAATTGTTTATGCGGTGTTTATTTTGCCGTATTTAACCAAGGCCACTTTATTTAACTCAGTTCAGAGCGCTTTTCTTGTTTCTAGTTGGCGTAAATGAATCTCTAGATACTTTATTCATAATGGGCAAGGCTATCTTT